>NW_010230575.1:7663-13593 GCF_000690775.1 Eurypyga helias
CCGGAGGTGCGAAGCCCGGCTGCTCTCCCCGTGCCCCTCGCCGGCGAGCGAGACCCCTTCGGTTCGGCTGCGGTTGTGTTACTTCGCCATAGCAGTGACACAGACTTACAGACACCCTGTTCTGGGCTCGTTTTTATCAAAATAGGGGAGTTGCATTGGAGTTGCATTCCGGCTGGGATGCCTGAGCCAAGGAATGCGAGGACTGTGGTAACGACCTGTGAAAATAATGGTGGGGGTTCGGATTTACCCAGGCAGGCAAGATCCCGCTGGGGTCGTTGGTGTGCCAGGGAGGGCCCTCGCTGGGGCTGAAACACCGACGCGGATGAGGGGTCAGCAGAGAGGCCTGGGGCAGCGAGGGAGTGCCAGCAGCTTCTCGAGCTCGCTTAGCCAGGTTGTCTCTCGGTGATCGGCTGGATAACGTCAGAGGCTGAAGATAAAAGCGTCTGCACCCCTTAAGGCCCCTGTGCGTGGGAAAGCAGCGAGGCGCTGCGCACTCAACGCCCGGTAGGAGCTAGGCCGCGTTTTAACGGGCCTTGCCGGGGCGAGAGGGTGTGTGGATGCTGTTCCTGTCGTGTAACCAGACCCTAGCTTCTCTACTAAAAGAAAATAAACCCCAACCCCACAAAACCAACCCAATGAAGACATAAGTATTGAAAATGTGTGTAAAGGAGAAAAGAAAAGGGGAAAATGGGGAAAAAACTGAACTTCTTTTGAGGAAAAATTAGGACTTTTGTTGATGGACTGATGCTAGAGGTTTCTTCTCAGGAATGTTTGGTTTGTGTTGGCTGAAGCGTTCTGCAAGAAACTTTTAATGTATGCAGTGTTGACATAGTAACAAGAGTTTACAGGTCCTGATCTTGCAGTCTAAAGGACATCAGTGACCATTAACGTACCTCTAGCCGCCGCGGCCTGGGATCACAGCACAGCTCTGAGGGGTTCAAACAGGCCGTGGGACAGACCATGTCGGGCTCTTTGGTGTCTCGGTAGTGCACACAGACCTGGACCTTGGACTGCTGCGGGTGCATGCTGTTGGTACCTGGCTGCGGTCCATGTGGCGATGTCACATATCGGAGAGGCCTGCTGCCCGCCTGCTGTGCCTCCAGCTCTTCCCCGGCTGGCTGGGGTGTTGGGGTTGGCCAGAGCAAAGCACCGTTGGGGCCGTGCCAGCGGTTTCTCGAGGTGCGCTCCAGAAAGGGCACGGAGCAGCCTTCCAGAGGGCTGGCTGGGCCAGGCTGCGGCGGGGTGAGCGAAGGGTTAGTGTAAGGGAGGAATGAAACCGGGAGCTTTGTGTTACGGTAACAACAAAAAACCTGGAGGAATGTTCTGATGTATTTCTTCATGGGATGGATTGTTAGGATTTTGCTTTATTTGGAGGACTGAGGGGATTAAGGCCCTGTTGTCTGTCTTGCGGGTTCTCTTGTGGGGGCCCAAGGTGTGTTTTCACTGTCACTGTATTTATTTTTGTGTTTTGGGTTTATTTTAATTGACCCAAGATCCTGCTGGCCCCGGAGGGATGCTGGTCTCCGGGATCAGCTGCGTTCCCTCCTGTGCAGGCACTGGCAACGAGCCTGGCGCAGTTCGGCACAGCAGGGACGGACCATCGTGGTCTGATCGGTGGCCTGATCCCGCTCACCCCGTGGCCTTGCAGTCCCCGCGGCCAAGAGGAAGGGTGATGGCAGGGTGCTGAGGACACGGTTGGGCAGCCCGTTTTGGCACTGCTGTGTCGCGGGTTGGTGCAGTCCGGTTGTGAAACCCTAGCCTGGTAACGCGTGACTCGATCCTGTGTCAGACTAGCTGCCCTTTCCCTGCCGATAGGAATTAAGCTCGGTGTTCCTGCCCGTCCTTCTTGTTTTCATCACCTGTCAAGACAGGTGCACTCGGGATGGGATGGAAGCAGTGTTTGGGAGGTGATTTGGGAACGCCTGCGAGCAGTGACCGTGCGTTCCTCCCTGAACGCCTTCGTCACGCTGCACGGATACGATCTCTAGTAAATAAAGTGTTGCCAGCTGTTTGAAAGCTGCCCCAGGCTCAGAGGTAGACCTTGACCAGGTTGAAGTAAGTAGATGTTACTGTGTGAATTTTGGGTTTGTGTGGTTATTTTTTTTCCCCTAAAGAACGCAGAAACAGCTGTTACAGGGCTTTTCTGATAATTTGTCAGTTGAAAATACCTGTGTTTGCGTCTTGCAGCTGGGGAATGAATCCAGGGTCCTGTTCAGACTAGAGGGAGTTTCAGTCTTCACTGGAAGCTCTGCGCGGGGATGTGACAGCAGGTACTGGCTTCTGAGAGAACGGTTCTGGGGAAGGGTGAAAACAGCAGGTTTCAAAGGGTGCTTTGCTGGCCTCTCGTGCCCAAGGCCCCAGCACACGTTAAGCTGCCAGATGTTCATAGGAAAGCTCTCTGCTTTGTGTGGGCACGTGGAATGGCCGTAGCAAAGCAGTGGTACCCAGGGCTGTGACTCAGAATGGTCTCTGATGGGGTAGATGGCCCAGGAATGTTGTGGGTGTGCTAGGGAGCCTTGTCTGGGGCAGTTCAAGCTGTCTGCCTGCCATGTAGTAATGCCTGCGCGGCAGCAAAATGTACGTAGTACGCTGAAATAACGTCGTTGTTTATACGTGCAGTGTGAGAACCCACAATAATTCGTGTATGCGTACCAGTCTTGAGCTGATACCTGCTGCCTCAGCACATATGTTGATGAAGCTGCTGTGTGCTTTGCTCCTCACTTGACTGTCCCGTGAAACTGCTGGCGAATTCCTGTCTGTTAACTTGCCCCTGTAAACCAGCCGCGTGGGGCTGGTTCCTTGCATGTGTGGAATTGCATTCCTGACTCTGGAGATGCTGGCAGCGATGATGCGATCAGGGAACGGCAGGCAGCGAGTGTTTTTAAGGGATGCTGCTGTGTGCAGGCGCTGCAGAGGAGAGCTGTGCCAGGGTGCAATGTCAGTCCTTGGTAGCTGCCTCCTGATGAATTTATTTACCCTGGAAGGCAATAAATGGGATGGGAGGATAGGCATGTGGCTTCAAAGGCACCCAGAAGCTGCAATACATATTGGAGTTTTCAGATCCATTTTAAAAGCTCTGTGCTTGCTTCATCGTTAGAGTAACATCCACAGTGAGGTTGCCCAAGACGCCCGTCTTGATGCAATACCCGCACCCAGCCCTGACCGCACGCTTGGGCTTTCTGTGACACGCTGCTCCGTCTTGTCTCCTTCACCGCAGACTCCTGCTGCCCACACACAAGGCCCTGAGCCCCCCAGCCGACCTGCCTGGGGGAAGCTGGCCTTGTTTCGGTCCCTGCTGTGCCCCTTGTGCATCCTGGGCCTTCAGACCCTGTGTGTTCTCCAGAGCCTTCTCTTCTTCAGCCTAGGAACAACTTTTCGCCAGGCTGTTTTCCTCCTGATGGTTTTGTTCTTCAGCAGTTCCACGATTGTGCTTTTGTATAAGAGGAGTACAGGAGAACCTGTGGTATCTTGCACACTTTGGCCTGTTCCCGTGGCCATTTGAACCCGAGACATCCAGCATCCCAGGTGACGAGTGTTGCAGGCTCCCCTGAGCTGATGTGCCTTGTGCTCGTCTGGGTGGGTACCAAATGGAGTTTGTGGCTGGCTTCCACTTGGCTGAATCCTGGCAACCAAGTTCAGACTCCAAGAAAGGAATAGCTGAGGCTGCCGTTCTCTAGAAATGCCTTGGGGGGGGCTGTTTGGGGTCGATACTTGGTTTGGGTGGGTTTCAGTTAAAAAAAGGCAGCAAGCCGTGAATGATTGTAAATGCATGTCTTTCCTTCTGGAGACAGCGCTGTTGATGAATTTAGCTTGTGTGTGGCTGTTGTGCAGGGCAGGATGGCAACCCAGTGCCAGAATGTTGCCTTTAGATACAGGCCTGGTGAGGCACGTGCAAAATGCATACAGCCCGTGGGCTCTTGGCGCCCCGGGCTGTCGGGGTAGTGGGGTGCTTCTGAGCTTGTCCGAAGTGCCCGAGCTCCCTGCCGGGTCTGCTCCCAGGTCCGTGTGATTGAGATGAAAAGTGGTCTTGCGTTAGCCTCTGACGGGGCTTGCTCTTGTCTGGCCTGGCCTTTGCTCTGTGGTGGGGTGGTGGCACCGGGGACTAAGCGCCATGTCCCAGCTGCCTGCGCCGGTGTCCGTGGGGTGTTCGTGTCGTCCTCGGCCTCAGCTGCGCATCTGAGGACTGTCTCGCTCCGCGTCGCTGTCAGCCCTGAAAGGGATGATTTGGCATCAGAGAAGTGGTTTCCTAAGAGAAAGCAACTTACTTGCTGTGAAAGCGGTAAAGGGATTGGGGTTTTCAGGGCAGATTCTTCCACGTGTTGGGACCTTTGGCTGCGCTGCCCAATGGATTTGTTTGGAATCTGTTAGCTGCGACTCTAACAGTGAGGTTTCTGTTGTGACCTATAGCAAGCTTCTGGTTTCTCGGTTGTATGCTGTGTGGGGAAAAGAGTTAAACCTGAATGATCTTCTGTGGCTGAAGTTCACAGGCACTGCGTCCCGTCTCCAGCTCTGCCACGCAGCGTCCGGCATCCCTGTGTATGGAGTGCGTATGGAGTCTGGCACGGAGCGTGCCCACTCTGGAATGTGCTCTTGAGGGTACCGCACCTCGGAGGGGTCTCCTGGGACACGCTCCAGATCTGCAGTCAAATAACAGTGAGGACTGGTGTGTCTGGAAAGGAAAATAGTGTGTGTTATCTGCTGGCTGCGTTCCAGCGCCTCTTCCCTTAGCTGGATTAGATCCCAATCCTCCCCTTTGGGAAGAGTTCTGTGAATTCAAACACCAGACACTAACCGGGTGTCTTATGGCTCTTTGGATCCATTGCAACATGCTGCGACTGTTTTGTTCTTTACATGAGCACGTGTGATCCCCTTCTCTCTGAACAAGCAGCGAGTGGAGAGCTGTGCCCGCTGGTGTCACTAAGCCAGGCCTTGGCGCTCGGTGTGGGTGTCAGCCCGTCCCCGGCTGTGTCTGCAGCTGGGAGAACCTGACGGTGAAGCGGAGCGCGAGCCTGGCAGGGTGTTGCGTGTGTTTGTGCTCACTTCAGAGGGCACCGTGGGCACGCGGGTGACTGAAAACCCAGCAGCGTGTCGGAGCCGAGGGACCACCCGGCTCCATCCAGCTCCTGCGGTGGTTCTGAGTGGGGCCACTGCCTGCTGGGACCCCTGCAGAGGGGCTCCTGGCCCCCCCACCCCGCATCCCACGGCTGCCTTGCGTCCGGCGGGCTCTCCAGGTTTATTTTGAGCCACTGACTTAATGGCCGCGGGCAGACAGGGCATACCCTGAGCAAAGTGGCAGCTGGCGAGGGATCGTGGCACCGCTCCGAGGCTCTGGCAGGGTTTCAGCTGTCTAAAAGGTAGGTCGGCTGCGAGCAGACCTCACCTGATCCCGCCTGAAATGCCCCCTTGCCTCAGGGCAGGGATTAAGGACTTGTCCTGGGTTTAATACAGTAAAGAGTTTTATCTGTCTTTTCATTTTCAGAGTAGATGCTCTTGCTCTCAAATAATTTTTGAGGGAAAATCCGTGATTTGGAAAGGTCAGAGGCTCCGTCCCTCCTCCAGTTTCCCAGCCCTAGCAGAGCCAGTTGAGGTGTTTAACCGGGCTGTGCCGTGCTGGGGCTGTGCCGGCCCCTTGCCAGGAGCCCGAGAGCCGTACGGAGCCTGCACGTACAGGGCACGGGGTTTTACTCGCACACGCGGAGTGGGTTTCCTCGGCCGCTGTAAGCGCACGCGGTGCTGCTTTAGCTCAGGCAGCCAAAATGTTCTGCGAGTGTCTCCAGGAACAGGCTTGGACTGAGGCAGGGTTTAACTTCTTGTGTTTGGCGTTTTCCTTTGGGAGGGCCGTGCGTGCTGTGAACTGCGCAGCCTGTAAGGGTGTGCTTGCGGCGGTGTTTGCGTTTGTGACAGAAGTGCGTTTCAGGTGTAACCCCGCC
>NW_010230576.1:0-307 GCF_000690775.1 Eurypyga helias
GCCAATGACACCAAGCTGTGTGTCGCGGCTAACAAGATGGAGGGAAGGCATGCCATCCAGAGGGACCTTGACAGGTGGGAGAGGTAGGCTACTGCCAACCTCAAGAATTTCAATAAGGCCAAGTGCAAGGTCCTGCACCTGGGTTGGGGCAATCCCAAGCACAAGTACAGGCTAAGTGGAGAGTGGATAGAAAGCAGCCCTGAGGAGAAGGACTTGAGGGTACTGGTAGATGAAAAGCTGAACATGAGCCGGCCGTGTGCGCTGGCAGCCCAGAAAGCCAACCGTATCCTGGGCTGCATCAGAAGTG
>NW_010230576.1:675-4167 GCF_000690775.1 Eurypyga helias
AGCTACCTGGTCTAGTGGAAGGTGTCCTTGCCCATGGCAGGGGGGGTGGAACTAGGTGATCTTTAAGGGCCCTTCCAACCTAAACCATTCTATGATTCTATGATTACGGATACACAAATAGTGTGATGCAGTATTGGCTTAGTCATGTTCAATGAACTAGCATGGCCCAACTTAAGGTGCCTGGTCGCATACAATAAGAACTCTCATGGCTAGACTAATGAATAGTGCAATATATTGAGGCAACAGAAGTGCAGATTCTTTTGGATTGCCAGTGATGATACACTGTCTGCAAAAGTATGTGCAAGTAATATAGTGACATACAACAACATAAATCTACTTGAGTAATATAGCAGCATAAAATAACTCCCTATATAGAGATATTTCTAAGTTTCCTAGGAAAATACTTAGTATAACTAAGAGTTTAAAGAGTTTAAATCTCACCCAAGGCATCCCTATGGGGAGGAAGAGAGGCTCAGCCCGTCAGTTGATCTCAGAAGTAAGAGGTGGTCTGCAATGGTATCTTCCCTGAGTTGTCTGCGATGGTATCTTCCCCGACACCTCTAATCTCTTAAGCCATTTTTATACTATTTTTAACCTTTCAGGTGGAGCTTGAGTGACTCTAATCATACATCTCTCTGCTATGATTGCTGTAAAATATTCTCGCTTCACTTTTAAAGGTATAGGCGAGGTAAAATTCAGAGCGCGTGCTCAGTGAGGGGTGGTCGCACATTGGAGGCGGGTAGCTTTTGGGCTGCAGGTTTTCATTATAATGAGATTATAATGAGCAAAGTTCACCTAAAGGTCAGCATTTTGTCAGAAGATGACAGACCATTGTCCCAGGGTATCAAATATGCAGCTTATCAGTTCCATAGTACCTTCAAGTTCCCATATCAGTACAGAGCCTGGCTGCGCTGTATCTGCTCCACTCCACCCTCCATGTAGTTCTTCTTAGAGTCAGCACACCAAGTTCCCCTAGTGATGCTAACATCTAGGGTTTCCTGGGGAACTACCATGGTACAGATTCTCTGCATATTGGCTGCACTGCACCCTGGAAGTCTCTTCCATGCTGTACCTTCTCTTAAAATGGGAATATAGGATTAGTTTCCAAGTCATCTCCATTATTCCACACTGCGTAAGAACTTGCTGTTTCTGGTAGTGTGGGAAACTGCCACTTTGGTTCCTAGCAATTGCTTAATTTTTGCTAGCTAAATTTTCAGTGTAAAGAAAATGCTGTAACACTTTTACTTCTTTGTCTTTGTATGTCCTAGAGCTGTTTACAGCGCTCTTTCCGAGCTGAAGTCTTTACCTGTCCTGCCTGCCGCTATGACCTTGGAAAGAGCTACAACATGGTTCCTAACAAGATATTGCAGACACTACTTGACCAGTTCTTCCCTGGTTACAGTAAAGGACGATGATGTGTCCAAATCCTTCCATACTTCTCCCATTGATTTATTGACAGTAAAGGAGAATAAACATCTACAAGTTAACAGTGAACCAGCCAGTTTGATGGAATTGAATCTATTGTTACATTTTGAAGCAGCTAATCCTCTTCCTCCCCATCACCATCTTTCTTCATGTAGTGAGAACTCTAGATCTCTGCTGTCTTTAACATCAAAGGTAGTTTTGGTGAGCTGACAAATAATTTTTAAAAGGAGGGAAAAAACTCCAAACAAACCAGAAGCTTTAGGTCTAAGTGATGAGTCCTAGCTGGTGCTTATGATTTGTTTTTTGTAACTACCTCAGGTAGAGGAAAACAAATTGTGAGGAGGAAAAATACTTCATAAAGTTTTGTCTACCCACTGCTTTCTTAATTTTACTTTTGTCTAGCCTATGTGGTTTGGTTCAACACAAAAAAGCCAAAAAACCCCAACACCCAAAATAAAACAACAAAAACCAAACAGCACTTAAGTCAGCTGGATTAAAGAACAGTAAAATCTGTGGTGTGTATAGTCCTTTTTTTTCTTTCTTCCATTATAGTGTATTTTTTTGAAAGAACAGGCTGACTTTTAGTCTATTTTTGTGAGTTTCACTGTGCTTTTTCTTGTATCTTATGCAAGCTGACTACTAAGTACTAATGAACAATATGAATGCATTGTTGCTACAGTAGTGTAAAGTGATTTGTGGGTTTTTTTGCACTTAGCACATATTCAAGACAGTAGTTCTATACAAAAAAATCATATAAAAAAGCCACTTTTGTATTAGTTTAAAATGTATGCTTTTAGTAGATCTTGTATTAGCGGCAATAAATCTATACAGCATTGAAGATATTGCTAGCTTGAAAAAGGTTTAAATTGCTTCATACAGTGACCTGAAATTTTATATACAATATATTCCCCCAAAATATAAATTATTAAATATTTTATGATTCAGAAATGTTGCTAATTTTGTGGGGTTTGTATTATCCAAACTTGTCAAATTCTGATTTTAAAATTAAGATACTTTTTTTGGACTACAAAATATTTCCTGTAGGCAGGCTTCTTATTCTTCAAACTTGAGTCTTCATATACCTTTATTCATTCATCAAGAAAACAGAAGAATGTTTATGCAAATTAATTTCTAAGCCACTATGCTGCCTCCTTCCCCCCTACCCCCCCAAGCCTTAAGAAAAACATCTAACCTGATTCAGAGTCTTACATATCAGATATGTATTTCTCCTGTAGCAGTGCTTGTACTACAGGTAGAGCTATTCAGGACTCTGCCTGAGAAAAGCATGAGTAGCCCTAGCTCTATATATCAGAGCAGGAGTCTTAAGACCTGCTTCAGGAGAGAGTCTTTCCTTCCCATTAGCATTTTATATTGTGGGATCCCAGCACAGTGATTAGTAAAAAGATTGTCCAAGTAGTCATGGGGTGGTACCGACATTGTATAGTCTACAAAGGAGATATGTCATGATGTTGGAAGGAAATAACAACTAGATATTATTTTTTATGTCAATTCTCATTTCAGACCTTTGAAATACTATTTATTGCTTATTGCTAAATACTGTTTGAGGCTGCATTATATCAGTAAGGTATTATCTTTGATTTGTTAATAGTTTTATGTAAAGTGATAATCCCCTTTTGAGTGCTTGCCTACATGTACATTCATATTGGAAAATTATGTGCACATTTATGATGACATTCCCTGATTCAAAACCTCGCCTTCACCTCTATAATGAATCAGACACATGCAATTGACCTTTTTCTTCTTTATTTTTTGTTCAGTTAGTTTTAGCTAAAGAATTTAATTTACACTGTAATAATGCATAATTCTTTAATTTTGGTAGCATCTTGAATCACATATTTAAGACATGCATTGTTGAACAACTCAGAAGTTAAAGCTTCACCTTTTGTTCTTTGTCTATACTTAGTAGAAAATGAGGTTTCAAGCACTATGCAACAACTGTACTAATATTAAGCACATAGTTTTAGATCTGTAGACTGTTTCCTAATTCCATAGATTTCCCAAATTGTAACCCAATGCCGTTTATGGTTGTTGTGGTTTAACTCTGGC
>NW_010230577.1:0-21443 GCF_000690775.1 Eurypyga helias
AGCCCGCGGAGATCGCTCGGAGGCGAGCGCTGAGCCTGGGACCCCGTCCCTCTCCCCGCCGGGCAGCCACAGGCAGAGCCCTGGGTGAGTAGGCTGGGAGCTCCCTTACTCCCCCAGGCAGGCCAGAACCACTCAGGGCCTTTTCTCCACATCCCTTTTTTTCTGTTCTCAGTCGTGTGCCTGGAAGGTGCAGACCTCTGTCCTCTGGTAGGTTGGTCAAGCCAAGGTACTTGCTTGGGGAGGGATTTTTGAAAGGTTTCACTATGTGAGCCTTAAAACAATGTCATACTACTAAGTTGTCTGCGTCAACTCGGAAATTAGCTTCCATCTCTTTTTTTTTTTTCCCCTTCCTTTTTATTTTTTTCCTTCTTTACAACTTTTCCAGCCTTACAGGGTTGCCTCCTTTACTTTCACCTGCAAATTTATGTAGGGAGTAAGAAGCCAGTGCTATGTTGAGGGACTTCTTCAGTCATTGAAGGTTATTTCTAACAAGTGACTTAAAACATCTATATGTTTTTCATTTGTTCTCTCCTAGACTGAACAGTCATGACAGCTGAAAAGACTATTCCTATAATTAACGGCAAGCCGGAAGATGCTTTGGACCCAGAAGCCTCAAGTACCAACCTCGTCCACAGCAATGATAAGAAAGTTCATGAAAGAGGTCACTGGAACAATAAGGTTGAATTTGTGCTTTCGGTGGCAGGGGAGATTATTGGGTTGGGAAATGTATGGAGATTCCCATATCTTTGCTACAAGAATGGAGGAGGTAAGATGGCATCATATGTTGATTTACATCTCACCATAAATGTGTGGGAAATAAGGAGTTAAGAATGCTTTACAGTGATTTCTTGCACTGATTAGAGATAGGTGTTGAGGATTTCAGTGTATGTGCAGATAGGGAAGTATTAAGCATCTGACAACTAAGAAAAAAATAATTGTGTTTCTCTTTCATTCTCCTCCCCTAATGTTGTGTGGCTTACATTCACAAGTTTCTTCTATGCTAGTAAATTGACTTTCCCCCTGTAAGATTTTTAATGCGGAAGAAGCCAGTGTTCTGTTATCGTAGTACACTCTGTTTTCTTCTACATGTGAATACAGACCCAAGCATACTTAAATGTTTGTCTGATGTAGAAAAGACTCTGTTTATTGTTCATAACAGTATACTTGGAGAAGATGAACACTGTTTTTCATAATGCTGCAAAGATTACTTGTTTTTCTTTGTCATATGAAAACTTCTTTAACTCAATCATACTTTTTTTTCTCATTATTTCCCAAATCACTACAGTAGGTTAGGAGATGTAGAAGCTGCCTGTTAACTCAAAGAAGAGCAAACCCTATAAAATTCAGAATAATAATGTTGTTTGAGAGAGAAAAGAACAGACTTAACTTCAACAACAAAAGTATAACATGTGGCATGTATTGGTTAAACATAAACTATGTAAGATACGTGGCAGTAAAGAATAAGCACATCAGCTGTGACTTGCAAAGCAACGAGGAAAGAAAAGTAAATAAAAAATTCAGCTTAGCATTCTGTGGACTGGATTCCTCATTCCCTCTACTTAATGCCTGAATCAGCGTTAATGTAAACATATAGGCTGGGAGAAAAAGAATATGTTCAGTGGCTGAAATGCAAAGATCTGTTCTTCGACAAGTTGGTTGGCTAACAGCACTTTGCCAGATTTCTTTCCCTCATCCCTCCAAATCTAGGCACGGCTGTCTGAACTCAGGGATGGTTTTGGCTCATTTTGTCTGTTGTTTCTATAAGACTTATACTACTGTGGAAGGTATGGTTATGGTTTGCAGCTCCTTTCTTTATGTATCTGTACTTTGGAAAAATTAAGATAACAAGAAGTCACCTGTTTTCAGAATGATGCTACCAAGTACTGCTGTTAGTACATAAATATTAATATGCTGGATATGATATGCAGAACAGTTTCTTGTTGACTGAGTTTTCCCAAATAAATTTTGGAGGAGAAAAAAGTAATTTTTTTTTTTAAATGTAAGGAAGATTTCCTTGTTCATACAGTAACTTATATATGCCCTTTTGTATGTATATGCTAGCTTGTAAAAATGTGATGCTGTCATTTTAAGAGTGTAACATTAGGTAGAAAACATTCTAACCATGTTTTTGGTAGATTTGGTGAAAAAGTAATTACTTAAATATCATACTTAATACCATTGCATTCTTTAAGAATAGAATTAATGTGTGTGGTTTAATTGGTCATGTCCTGGCACCATGGGAAACTTGCCATTGACTTCAATTTTATTCAATGAGGACTTGGTCTTATGACCTGTGTTTTTGTAACTCTTTGGAATGCCCTGCTGGAATTAGACCAGAGTTGGACTTGTAGGATACATCAGATGTAAATACTGAAAACTACTTTGTGTGTGGTAAGTTAAGACAATGGTAAGATATACAGGCTAGTTATGAAATAACTTGCTAGTAACAGTATTAATCTAGAGGCAGTAACATGGAACTTCAGAGGTCTGAGCTCTCTCTGGTACTTATTCTAACAGGTAGTGTAGGCATAAGATGCTCTAATTTTAATTTGTTCTTATGGATATGTAGTGTTTTGTTTGTTTGTTTTTTAAATAAGGAAAATTCATTTATTTGCATGTTTAGAATTAGATATTTCTATTAGGTATGATCTGTTTCCAAGCTGGGAAACCTGATATATTTCATGATGTATACCTGTTGTAGAACAGTGTTGGAAAAATAGTCAAAGTTAATACTTTCAGTTTCAGCCAGTTGCCATGTAAACTTGCTATGATCGTGCGTATGAGTGGGCCAAGCTGGATTTGGTACTGGCCAGCAGTTCACCTGGCCGGTAAGGATTGTGTTCCAACCATTTGCACAGTAAATCATACAGGGGGACCATGTTTTAGACGCAAGGATTCCAATCTTTGCAAAATCCACGCTTATTGCTTGAGATGCAGCCAAGATGCAACCATAGGCAAATTGCCTGGCTGGGGGAAGAGACTACTCATGGAGAGATCTCTCTGGTGTGCTGCGGCTGAGGAAAGAAACTGCAAGTCAAAGCAGCTGTATTTGGTTGTCTCAACTCCCTAATCAAAGTGACTACAGCATAATAATTGTTTCAGGTTGTATGTGTGCTGTGATGTTTGGGTTTTGGTGTGGTGGATTTTTTGGTTTGTTTGTGTTTTAAGATAGTGGCTTGGATACCCATTTGTCATGTAGTTGTAGAAATTTTCCTGAAGTGTATTGAGAACATTTATCAATAGTTAATATTCTAACAGAAATTAAGTATTAAGAGGTAGCTATTAGGGTGCTGTTCCTTAATAATCAAATTGATCTTCAGGACTCCCACTGAAGGAAGGAGACGCTGTTATTGCTTTTGCTCAAGGGACTGATCCATGTGTGTGCAACGGACAGCACTGTAAAACACATCTTCGTAGGAAAAACTGAATCCACCAAAACTTTTCTGTGTTTAGCTTATGTTGTGTTGATTTGAAATGGAATGAATGGTGGGATACTTACATTGTTTAATGGGAGCTTTAAATGAAGTTAATTAGTCTTGTGGGGTTATTTGTTTGGGAGCAAGTAGGTTGAGGCCTGGATAGAACATGTTATGTAAGTTGTACTAACCTTTAATTTCATAACTTAATTAGGCAGTTAATGCTTTGTAATTTTCCAACAACTTCAAATAAATTATTCTGCACAGTACTTCGCTGTGCTAGTCTGCCTGGTTAAACCAGTAAAACCTTCTTGGTGTAAGTAAAAATGGCAGAATCCGTTATTTTCTGCTTTCTTCTCAATACTTATTTCCTACTTTCCTTGTTTGAGTCTAAACCAATATAATTGCATGCTTTCCACCTCGTCCTTGGACTCATAAGAAAGTCTGAGTACTTGAGGAATGAGGAAAAAAATTCTTTATGCCTTGTATGTTAATGTATCCCCTACTTAGTCAAAAGGCTGTATGTTATTATCTAGGTTGAGTTCTAAGTGGAATGCCTACAATTGACATTATTAGCAAGTGAAATGACGCCTGAAACATGTATCTTCTCTCATTTCTTTGCTTTGGCATACTTCACAGCCATATTCTTTAGGTGCCATACCTAATAAAATCATCAATTATTAATACAATACTTCTGCTATGTGTTAATCAATAAGAGAAGACTTTGTTGTTGTCGTTGTACACAACGATTCAGCAGTGAATTCAACTATTCATTATATGTGCTGGAGCTTACTGACAGCATCTAACACAAATGTTGAGGCTTTGTTATTTTCCTACAATTTTACATTAGTGTTTCTAGCTGATAAGGCCAAGCCCTGCTTTCCTGTTCTTGTAAGTAGTTCTAAAGTTTATTTCATCATTCCCTTTTCACGCTCCATATCAGGAGGCTTATCCAAGTAACATTCAAAGGACTTCTTGGATTTAATTTCCATAACACTTCTTCATCTCTGCTTTCCTGAGAAAAACAAGGAAGAGAAGATAGTGTAGACTGACTTGGTGATGATCAGAGCAGAACTGTGCAGCTGTGGTCTTTTCTGTGTTTGAGGCACGTATGAGCAGAATTTAGTCTCTACAAAGGAACTTTGGTCTGGTTTTTCTTAGTCCATGACATTGGCTTACAGATTAACTTTTGCTATTTGAGGCCAGAGTAAACACTTCCTGCACTTTCAGCATGATGCCTGAGAGGTGGCTAATAAGTGATCCTTGCTTTATTAAGAAAATCAGTTTCTCACTATGCTGTCAAGGGACTGTATGCATTATAACCAATACTCCCTCAATGTTTGCTTGTAGGTGCTTTCCTCATCCCATATGTCGTTTTTTTTATTTGCTGTGGAATACCAGTATTTTTCTTGGAGACGGCCTTGGGACAGTTTACTAGTGAAGGAGGCATTACATGCTGGAGGAAAGTTTGTCCTCTATTTGAAGGTAACAAACAGCTCTGTGTTCTACTGCAAAAGAATGCATTAAGTGTAAAGTAAAATAAAATAAATTGTATCAAGGCGGAAGTTAAAATATACTTAAAGTAGTTTTTAATTTGCTTTTAAATGACCTGAAAAGTAAAAATTTTCTGTTGTGTCTCACTTTTTTTCTCTAGGCATTGGATATGCTACCCAAGTTATAGAGGCACATCTAAATGTATACTACATCATCATTTTAGCATGGGCTATCTTCTATTTGTTTAACTGTTTTACTACAGAGCTTCCTTGGGCTACTTGTGGGCACGAATGGAATACAGGTATGACTGTAGTAGAGATTATTGTTACACAGATACTTCCAAGTAATTGATTAATATATTAAAATGTCAGGAACAAAACTGTTCTGGTAGAAATATCTGTGGAAAGGGGCCAATCACATTACACTACCCCATGATAAAGGAATCCTGGAGTGAAGGATTATACCTTTTAGGTTTAGGTCATTGTATAAGCATTTGTTCCTGCAGAATATAATGTCAGATAGCAAAAGACTTTGGATTTTGTTAATTCTGCAAGATATTCTGGCTAAATCCCAATACTCTCATTTGCAATCATGGCTATTCTCCCTGAATACAGTAAGTGAATTCTACTGAAGAGCTGATGACCTGATGACAGGTTACAATCTTTCTCTTTCACTCTAATGAAATCAGGAGGAGTTTAAATGGAGAGGAAAATATTAAATGTGGAACTTCGGATTCACTCTTTTTAATGCCAGATGTTGAGGGATAATGTTCATCAAGCTGCTTCTGAAAATTTAGTCACATAAAGAATGCTTACTGCATGCAAAGTAGCCTCTTACATGAAAGATGAGGTGTGCATTCACAAGGGTTTGCAGTATAGGGCTCTACATCTGTCCTCTCATTCATATTTTTATATGTAATACTCACTGCATTTGAAGATTACAAAAATTTATGTGGAGGAATACATACTGATGCCCCTATTTCCACATTCCTGAAGTTTTTGCATTTATTCCCTGTATTAATGTCTGCTTTCAAATCATGTACCAATTGCACTGTCTTTCGTGGGTTTTATTAATTGGTCATTATCGTGTTCTTTGAGCACACCTAAAAAAACATCTAAAATCTTGCAGTTTAGGATATGTTAGAGAACTAATCTTGGGCCCTGTAGATGTGCATGGCTTCAGTATCAATTTTGGCAACCCTGCAAAACATCTTCGCCAGTGTAGCTCACTATTCAAATACTGTCAACTCAACAGTGCTAAGCTGCCTTGATCTCCTTTATCTGTATAAGAGACAATAAAAAGTCAGAGTGACATTTCACTTGCCATGTTAAGGTGAATTAAAACTTGTTGCAGGCAGTGTTTCGTGAGCCAATTGCTACCATTGGCCATTGAACTAGCAGTTGGAGTAGGAATATGTTGTAATTCCCAATCAATTACCTCAGATTCTCAAAGCATCTTTCTTCTGCCTCAGATGTTTTATTGGCCCTTGCCATTGCACCTGTACCTTTGGGAAGTGTAATAGGAGAATATTGCATACTGCATGGATATTTTTCTGGGATAGGCCTGTGATTTGGTAATCAGAATACAGTGTTGCAGTAGTATCAGGTGTGGCATTTTAGTGTACCTAGAAATCCTTTAACCGCAGAGAGAAAATGTATTATAGAATGGTGTCTTTACAAGATGCATAAACTAGAAGAGGTACAAGAAGATCTGTACTTACATGTCAATATAGCAAACTCTTTTTTTGTTCTTTTGTAGAAAACTGTGTGGAATTTCAAAAACTTAACATGAGCAACTGCAGTCAACTTTCTTTGCAAAATGCCACTTCTCCAGTGATGGAATTCTGGGAGTAAGTGTACATAAACTTTACATTTGATTGGACTATTCATTATCTTCTAATATTTTGATCATTTACACGTGATTAAATACCTTGTAACCCTATAGCACTTAGTGATGTGAGTTCAGCTGGAAATTTTTTCATACAGCTAGAGGGTCAGGATAAGAGACCTTTTTTTTTTTTTTTTTTGAGGATACAAGGAAAGGAATTCCATATCCTGAAAGAACATAGAACAAAGTGTGCCACTTGCTTGGGAGCTTGGCTCCTGCTGCTGGAGGAAGGAGCCTCAAACTCATACTAATGAGGAGGCAGAGGTGAAAGAGGATGATTTTAAATTTCTTGTTTTGTTTTGGTTTTGCTTTTTCTTACTATAAATATTTAATTAGTGCATGTGTAGTCACATATTTGTTCCTTGCAGGGTGCAGTGTGTGTTAAGACGGTGATAGAAATGGAATGTTACTTTTAATGCTACGTCACCTCACAATTCAGTGTGTGTTACAAAATCATGGCTTACTAAGACTTCTTGAGGGCCCATTCTAATGTCATCAATATTATTATTAAGATAGAGCCTTATTCTGAGGCTGTATGTTCAGAGCTCTGTTTTGTGTTCAGGACAGCAATTGCTACACTTTGAAAGGACCATAAATTAAGACTATCCTTGAAGGGAGAACTCTACATCGACCTAATAGCATATGCCATTGTCTTTGCCTCTGAACCTCTGTATTGCTACATCAGTTACCTTAGCCTTCATGGGGGGCTGTTGTTTCTTCATTAAATAATATTGTTTTATTAAACAAACAAACAAACAAAAAACCAAAACAAAAAACACCACCAAAAAACCCCTAAACCAGATTAAATCTGGGCAAGGCATAAAAATGCATATGCTCTCTGGTTAAAATTGGCATTTTATTTTCTGTTAAAATTTTCAATAATCTGAACATCTAGCATATTAAATCAAAATATATCTACACCTATCCCAGACAATGTTTCAGAATAAACAAGAGTTTCTTAGGTGGCCTCTCTTATTGCTATGACTTCATCTTTTTAGCAGAAATATCTTATAGCTCCCTGTGGTTACTAGAACTAAGATTTCATGTAGTTAAAAGGCAAAGTATTTTCTCCGGTACTAGCCTTATTTACCCACTCTGTGTATTTTCTTATTCAACAGTATTAAAAACTCAGCAACTGATGGTAACTCCAGGTATCCAGAGAAGTAGGCAATGTTCAGTTGAATTATATGGAGGGCACCGACCAAGTTTTATATCCCTGTGTTTCTGGCATTTGGGGATTTTTTTGTTAGTGCTCATCTTTGAGTTGCCTAAATTCCCATGTCAGTGGGGGTTTTTTTTGACACACATACAGGTACATGTTAAGCCTGTCCTCTTCTTGGAATTCTCTAAAAATGAAGCTAAACAAGATTTTGTACTTAAACTTGGATTCAAGTTACAGTGGGTTTTAAATCCTTCAAATTTTAGACTTTTTTGCCTACCTGATTTGGGCTGAGTTAGGAATGAATTATGAAACTAAAAGGGATAACCACGTTTAGCCTTTTCTCTAACTTCTTTTACAGTCTTGTGTATACAAAGTTGAAAATACACACTCCAACATTTTAAAAATCACAAAAATCCAAAGAGAAGGTAAATGAAAGAATTTGTTTGAAACTTTTGTTGTGTTGTGGACAAACTTTTCATAATACTAACAGTTTACTGGCTAAAATAACTTAAGATATTGAACTTATTTACTTTTCTGTGCAAGCAAAACTGAAGTTGCATCATTTTCGCCCTTGGAAAATGACTGTACTCTCTTCCTGCTATTGACCTTGTTAAGTAGGTATGATGTTGCATGGCTTCAAAGTTTAAAATAGACATGACAAACTAGTATAGAAGTGGAAGAATGATCTTTATTAAATATTAGGACTGGTTTTGCATTAAAATATGTAATTGGAATGAGCAGAAGATGATAATTAAATTATATGTCTGAAATACATCCAACATAAATGAATGGTAGAGGTCTTTTTGCAGTGCAGATCACAGAGTAGTTAATATGTAGTAAATATATTACTAGACTAGTTAATTTGTCCAGCAAGTCATCTTCTAGTCTGTAGATAAGTGTTACCAGAAACGTTATTTCACTTAGTTTGTTCACATGATGTTTCTTTACTCCTTTATAAATTCTGGTGGCAGACACCATTCATCTAGTGAAAGAGTCTTTTTGAAACAAAGAGAATGAAAGTTGGTGGGTGTACTATACAGGCCAGATGCTGTTGCTATTTCAGAATTCATGTGGACAGTGTGTAAGAATCTTCGCTGCTGCAATAACCAATCACAGAACTGAATTGGTTTGCATATCGACCAGGTTCCTTACAGTTAATGAAGTTGATGCCTGTGGAGGGAAAGTGGGAGTCTCTAGTTTTCTTCTGAACAATCACACCGTTCAAAACCTTTACACTTTGCTCTTTGCAGTGACAAGTCTGCAACTGAAACTCTTCTAAGTCATGGCTAATAATAAAGCCAATTTATTGGGTAAAGGGTGAGCTGCGGGAAAAATGTTTGGGTTTTGTGGTTTTTTTACCTGTTTGTAGGGGTGTTTGGTTGGGTGTTTTTTTTTTTTTTTGGTCTGTTACCATCTCCTCTTGAGATAATCTGTGAAATACAGTGGTAATTATTGTGAAAAGTAATCCTATTTTCTTACTGTATGTGATCACATTTCATGTAGAACTAAATACTGCATTTGTAAACTGTCAGGCTGATCTTACATCTTTCCTTTGATAATCATATCACATTACCACAGTCTTGCAGAGTATTCACAATATTTTCAAAACTTATGTTAAAAAAAACCCAACCAACCAAACAAAACAAACCAACAGAACCAAAATGCATGGGCAAGACAGTATTTACACAAACACATGTTTTAGCAGTGCTGTGTGCTTCTTTGAAGGCCTCTGAGTGGATAGACAGGTGAGTGATATACAGGTTGCTATTTACCACAGCAGACTAGACTGGCATTGTGTAAATGCCAGCTGAGGTTAGTAGCAGGGCACAAGTTGGATTTGGTTTTGTGCGTGAACATAAATGAATACACCAGGCTCAAAAGGATGTCTTTTCTTCTGGCTTTGAAAAGGAGTCTTTTTTTTTCCTTACCCTATTTAACCAGTACTACAAAGTCTTTTCCATCATCTAGGCTAGAAGGCACAGCCATTATTTATTTGTGACTGAAGAAAATCCAAATCCTCCATTGGTTTGAGGATTCAAGTAAAGACTTCAGCCTCTCTGCTGAAGTATTTCTAGCTTTTCTTGCTTCTGTGGCCTTGGCTACACCTAAAGCTATTGCTGAAGTCAAACAGCAACTCACCCGAGTACAGTGATGACTGAGAGGATACTGTGCAATACTAGGAAGCTTTTCTGGCATGCAGACTAGTAGTTACCCTTCCTCAGGTCTGTACAGAGGATACCGTTTCCTTCCTACCCTAGAACGTATAGACTCACTTCCTCTGGTAGTTCAACATTCAGCTTTGACGACTGAGTCACTCAGAGGGTGAAGGCATATTTATGTCTTGGATGGATTGTTTGTTTGTTTAAAAAAAAAAAGCGAATACTTTAGAGATAATTATTGCAGCAGGTCTAGGTGCTGTTTTCCTTTTGGTACACTCAGAAGAATCTCATTGTACATGCAAGGACTTCAAAACATCAAGTATTTTTTCAAGCTTGTAATTGATAACTACTTATCTCTAGCTATACAGTGAAAATGTGGGATCCTGTGGGAGGAACGGTAGGCCAAGTCTGGGAGTTTGGACTCTCTTTACTTGTTTTCCTGCTTAGAAGTATCTATTCCTGTTAAAGGTTTAAGGCTTCAGTTGATTTAGCAGTCTTGCCGCTGACTACAGGTATGTGTTGACAACTCTGGGAAAAAATAAGAGATTGAAGGATTTCTTACCTTATTTAAAAAGACCTAGCAAGTCATAGCCTTGAGAAGTTTCACATTCCACCTGTGTACAGTTTTCTAAAGTAAGCAGCTGAGTTGATCAAAATTCACTTTTTATTCTTCAAACTCTCTGATGCTATGTTCCCAATGACAGGCAAGAGTCTGAAACTTCACTTTTCATTTCATACAGGTGCCCAGCATTCACAGGTTGTCCAGTTAACTACAGTTTATGATGTCTCTCTCATCCTAATCATACAGCTTGAATGAGAGTTTTCTAAGAAAAAAAGAATAACCATAATTTCGAGTTATGACATGTAAAATTTTTAGTGTCCAAACTTTAAGCAGTTAATAGTAGTAGTTTCGGTAATAATAGAGGTGTTGATAATTTTGAATATATTTAAGCAGTCCCATGAAAGAGAGCTGTGACCATGGATGAGGCTATATTTATAGCCAGGGAAACAGAATAGAGAGGAGAAGATAGTCTACTTCATTGTTATCTCTGTTTTCCTAGGAGAGGAAACTGTCTGACAGGTATAGGGGCAGCAACCATGTCTGCGTAGTCTTTTGGCTGCTACTCCAGTCTGTCACCATGGTCAGAAATTTGAGGTTTCTAGTGCCTAGGGAGGGAGCTGGACAGACAGAGGACCCATGCTTTTGTGGTTGATTCCAACTCAATAGCTTTTTATTGGCTGTATAACAACAACTTAGTCCTCTGTTAAAGAAGGTCTAGTTATTGGCGTGTCATTCTCTGGAGGGGGTGACACATCCTTAGCATTTCCAAGTAAAGCCTACTGAGAAAAAAACCCATTTTTTTTGTCTGGGGAAAAGAAAAGGGGCTGTTCTCAAAAAAAAGGAAAGGGCACAAACCCTTTCCTTGCAGTCAGAAAGAGTTTTTCCTGTTTCATTCAGACTTCAAATGACTGCAGGAGTCACATTGTGGTTAATTCCCACTGCCCTATGAAAAGTCATTAGCAAGTTGGGCCTGATCCTGCAGTGCTCAGTTCTGAGAGGTTCTGAAGGTCTCTGGGTACTAGGGCCTTTTTTCATGTCTTGTAGAACATTGGGTTGTGGCAGACTTGCTTGTTTCTCCTCAGTTCATAGGAGGCCATGTGAAAACTGCTTTTTATTTGGAGTCACCTGAGCTCTTCATCTGGTTTTGCTTCAATCCCCCTGCCTTTGCCTAGTTTCAGTTGAAAGTAGTAAATGTGACAGGTGTCAAAATGCTAAGCTGATTTTGTAATATTGAGAGATAAATGTTACCTTAAACCAAGCAGATGAACTTCCTTGGTTTTTGATTTCTATCTTGAACATTGTACATGTCATTTTTTTTCTCCATAGTAAAAATATTCTTAAAATTTGCAAAGTCAAGTATTTGGGTATTAGGAAATACTAGAAGTAATGTGCAATTTTAAGTTCACATCTTTTATTAATATGATCATCTTTAGTTGAAGAACTGCCTAATATTTTTTCTAGCTTTGCTCTAGCTAGAGGATGGATAAGGGAGAAAACACTGTGCAGGTATCCATTATTTTGTTCAACTTCTCTTTGTTAATTTTCTTATGTTTTATATTCTCATTATTATTAGATACCTGCTCTGCTGACAAAGTTATTAATTTAATCAAGGCTTCCTTGGGTGCTGATGGTGTCAGTGGCTTTGCAATCATAGTTTCCTTGATTATTTACACGTTCATTTATCTTCACAAAATCTTGATAAGGTCAAATTATTCCCATTTTACAGAAGGGGCTCTGAGCTACAGGGAGAAAAAGTGCTAACTATGAGAGGCCCAAGACATTTTTTCACACTGTTTAGCATTAGGGTCATGCAAATCTTAGTTGAAATAAGAAACAAGAAAATGTACACAAGTCAGCTTTGTCCAAAGATAAAGGTTAAAAAAATAGTTAACTGAAGACACCATAACATTTGTTTGAAACAAGTAATTGCCATTTCATTTCCAATAAAACATTTTATTTTAGGCACTTCTTTGGAAATCTAAGGGAATTATTAAAAAAAAAAAAAGCAGTAACTTTTATTCATCTTTGCTCTAATGACTCAATATGTAGAAGGCTATCTTCATTGTACTTTGCTTGCAAGAAATCGAATACGTATGTTCCACTTCTTGAATGTGTTCTGTGTGGCCTGGGAGTTTCACCATCTTCTCATGAACTTTGTGTAGAAGTTAAGTAATCATGTAGCGTAGACTGGGATCCTAACTTCTTGCTTCTCGCGTGGGTGCCTTGGCCAGAAGTTTACAGGATCATTCTCCCTCTCTCTCAGTACTACTTTGGATGGTTTAGGTCAAAGGGGCTATTTGAGGACAAGAAGGATTGAGGGAGACTATTCTGATACTTTGTAGGTTAATAGTAAGACCATCTACTTCTAGTCTTTATGCAAATAAATATTTAATTGTTTATACACAATACTAACAGGAGAGAGTGAAAGCTTTTTCTGAATCCACCTACTGCTGACTAGCAGGAATCCTGATAGCTAAGGAGGTCTCTTGGTAGAAAAAAATCATATGCTTTAGGGTAGAGGAGGGCTGTGAATGTGGGTTTCCAGCATGAGTGAGCTTTTTGATTGATTGTTCCCTGTCTTAGCCTATTCTGTTTATGCAAATCAGCTCTTCACTCCCCTTATTTCTAATTAGCCCCCTATTAGTTCTCCACACTCTGAAAGGCCTGTTCAGAGGGAACCTAACTGTTGGCATGGTGAGCTATCTCAGTGCTTATCTTAACTCTTTAGCTGATCTGTTACTCCCTGGTCCATATCTAGTGTCTGCCTGGCATCCCCACCAAACCAGTTTATTGTCCTTCCCTAGGAATGCATCCAATCCTGCCCCTCCCACATGTCCTTTCCACTGCTGTCTCTTCTTTGTATTGTAATTCATCCTACTCTCTTTTCTTGGGCAGTTCACATTGTCCTCTGACTTCACTCTAAATCAGGTATATTACTGCTTCCCACCTCCAGCCACCTAGTCCCAGTCATTTTTATCCAGCCAGTTGTCCACTTCCCAAACTTCCAACTAGTCTGAGGATGGCTGTTCACTGATCTCCAATCTTAACTCCCTAAACATTTGTCATCTGCTTCCTAGATTTGTTGCCCAGCTAATCACAAACTGCCCTTCCTCCTGCTCATTGTTTCTCTCCCTCTCCCTATGCCTATCTGCTACTGTGAGAAAGTTGGCCTCCTTGTCCAGACAGTCTCAGTCCAGTTTATGTTCCAGTCTCCTTGAGTACCAGTCCAGCCCTCCATGTGTTTTCTTCCTGTTATTCTGCAAATTGTGCAGACGGTGGTTGCTTCGTCTTTTTTGAGTCAAATTAAATGTTCAAAGGAGAGATGGTCTTGTGCGCAAAAAAAAAAAAAAAAAAAGTGAACAAAGACTGGGAAACACACACACCCCCCCGAACACCTTTTTAGTAAAATATTCACTGTATTCCAGTATATTCTTTTATGACAGCAAGGAAATTGATCGGCATTGTCAGGAGGACTTACTGAGGAAGACTCATTAAATATCACCATGGAATTCCTATGCAGGCTGCAGAGTATTAATCAGTGTAGGCCTTGAAACAATGATGTAGGCATAGTTGTACTCTGTGTGGAAAAGGAAATGACTAATACTCTCCCCAGGTCCCTTGCATGGCTATCTTTTATGATTTCAACTCTGCTGGCTATTTGCTTTAGTTTACTAATGAAAAATGGAGCCATTAAAATTTAGATAAATTTATTTAATAAAGAAATATAAGTTGCAAGTGCTACAAGAGTGCGGTATTTTAGGAAGACTTAGTAAACATGGACAAAGGAACTTGGGACCTCCCAGAATAGCTCCTGTACACTCACAGTGCTGGGTTTTTTTCTCTTTTTACCTATCACCTATTCTTTACTGTCTTGTGCCCCTGCTCCTTTGCAGTTTCATTTCTTAGGTTTTTTTTTTTGTGACTAGGATTTAGTGCAGGGCCAGTGAGTATGAGAAATATATTGAACTTTTCTGTGTTGGTGGGTTTTTTGTTTTGTTTTGTGTGTTTTTTTTTTTTTTTCCAGTCAGGTAATGGTTTTGCAATGGCATCTTCCATGCTGAAGAGATAAGAGCTCACCGTCACTCATTTGTTACATGACTTTGTAGCCAAGAGCTCACTGTGAAGGGCTATTTTACAA
This sequence comes from Eurypyga helias, assembly GCF_000690775.1. NCBI lineage: Eukaryota > Metazoa > Chordata > Aves > Eurypygiformes > Eurypygidae > Eurypyga > Eurypyga helias. Next base: position 14,819 of record NW_010230577.1, read on the forward strand.
AATCATGGAACAGTTCTCAATTTCTGTGGTCTGTAGTTCTTGTTTTATGAACATTCAATCAAGTGTGAACAACCAAGTAGAAGTCTACTGACTGTCAGAGGCTCAACACAAATTTTGAAAGCCATCAGATTGACTTACTTTTCTTCTGGGTGCTTTCAGTTCACAGCTGCTACTGTGTGCTGTACTAATTTATGTCCCTCAGAAGGTGAATAAAAAAGGAGACTTTTGTCACCTCATGATTTCTTCTGAGCAGGGGGAAAACAGAAAAAAGACAGTCATTGGATATATTGAGTGAGTATCATGAAACTATAGAACAGAGGTGAGTGGAACAGCACAATAAAGTTATTTGACAGAATTAAACTCTCACACTTCATTAAAAAGCTGTTGCCATGAATTCAGTCAAAGAGGTTGAAGGAAAAATAGGTCAGGAATGGCTGAAGTAGTGGGGTGTTCTGTGTTTATCTGTTGTTGTGTCTGTCTCTTGCTATTGATATACACAAGTACACACATATACATATAAAAATGAAAAAAACCCAATGTGTATATATACTGTAGCTGCTAAGTAGTGTCACATTACATTCAGATAAGTTAATTATTGACTTTAATGAGGCAAGACTAGACACAAGAACTAAGTGTCATTATTTGCAAGCAATACTAGAAATTTTAGAGAAAAGTCTCCTAAGGAGGGTTTAATCTTACCTTTTAGTATGATAAGAAGTGTAAAAATGGATAATGAAGGGAGAAACATTCAACCCTATTTGAACTTTAAAAAGAACAAACTAGGCTGAGAAGTAGCAAATGTGGCTCAGCTATGAACAGTTCATTCCGATATGCATAGGTCACAGAAAATACACTATAAGAGGTAAATTATTGCATTAAGTGGATTTTCAGAAGAAAATTCTTAGTTTGAGAAAATTTTATTACAGATTCTTTAATCTGTAATCTGTAGATTATCTTCTAAAAGCTGAAATACATCTTTCTAATCATTGAACACTGATGGTTGGAGACTACAAGTGGGTATCCAGCAATATCTAGCAAAGATTCCTTGTAGCACTTTTAGAAACTTGGGGGTATGTTAAATTTCCTATTTTAGAGTTTACATGAAGCCTTAATAAGAGGCTTGTACAGTACACAGATTCTGTATCCTTTGTCAGTTCTGGATATATAACTTTCGGAAAAGTGAAAGTGGGAGCCCATGTTGACTTCCAGTAAGAGTTTGGCACATGTACTCTCTCTCTTCATTTCAAAGAACCTGTACTTGTAGTGACTAAATCTGCTACAAATTCACTAGAAGATTATCTTTGTTCAAATTTGTTATTCCCGTACTTGTTCTGGGTGTGTTTCAGTGATTACCACACTGCTGCACTGGAAAAACCTGTCACAAACAGCCCATTTTTAGTTTCCTGAATGTTAGAACCTAGACGGATAAAAAGTTAGTTTAAAAGAAACCTTTTATTTTAAGGCATTTTCCTTCCAAAGACATATGCCTGGTATATGGTACTAACATTATCAATACGTCATTCTTATGTTCCCATCATATAACCAGAACTCTGCAGCTTAGCAAGCAAAAGGTTGGCTCATGCACTAGCCAGTCATGCAGCGTGTCTTCTGAAAGCTTGTCTCCTTCACTCCTACTGAGGTTTGAGATTGTATGATATTGATGCAAGTAAGGTCTGAAACAATTTAAGATGCAGCCCGAGTCATGTGTTGCTAAATTTTGGCATTCATTCATAAGGAGAAGGACTGGGGGTACTGGTGGATAATAAGCTGGACATGAGCCGGCCGTGTGCGCTGGCAGCCCAGAAGGCCAACCGTATCCTGGGCTGTATCCAGAGCAGTGTGGGCAGCAGGGCGAGGGAGGGGATTCTCCCCTTCTACTCTCCTCTTGTGAGGCCCCACCTGGAGTGCTGTGTCCAGCTCTGGGGCCCTCGGTGTAAGAAGGGTATAGACTGGTTGGGGCGAGTCCAGAGGAGGCCACGAAGATGCTCCGAGGGCTGGAGCACCTCTGCTGTGGGGACAGGCTGAGAGAGTTGGGCTTGTTCAGCCTGGAAAAGAGGAGGCTCCGGGGAGACCTTATTGCAGCCTTCCAGTACTTAAAGGTTGCCTACAAGGAAGCTGGGGTTGGGACTTTTTACAAGGGCCCGTAGTGACAGGACAAGGGGTAACAAGTTTAAATTGAAAGTGGGGAGGTTTGGATTGGATATCAGGAAAAATTCTTCCCAGAGAGGGTGGTGAGGCACTGGGACAGGTTGCCCAGAGAAGCTGTGGATGCCTCATCCCTGGATGTCTTCAAGGCCAGGCTGGATGAGGCTTGGAGCAACCTGGTCTAGTGGAAGGTGTCCCTGCCCATGGCAGTGGGGGTGGAACTAGATGATCTTTAAGGTCCCTTCCAACCCAAACCATTCTATGATTTAGGCAACACCTCAGCTGTATGTAGTATAGGAGTAGTATGTGGTATATATTATACTCTGGGGTTTACAATTGCAAGGGTTATCCCTGCTAAAATATTTTCCTTTCCTGTAAAAGGGAGAAGTATCCCACATATGTTTATCAAAGTCCTGCATCTGGTAAGTTCTCTTCCAACAAGAATATATCTTCATTCTCTCGATTGTTGCTCAATCAGTGAAGCTCAGAAATTCTTCTTTACTTCATTTGTCAGCTACCTTTTAATATGTAGTTCTATAAATTATAGAACAGGATGTTTTTTGTGTTCTAAAACTAAGGAACATTTTACAGTTTTCATATTTTTAGTACATAGGTCAAGTGAGACTCAGCATTCAATTTCTAAGATTCTTTATCAGTGAGAAAGCTGCGGTGATTCAAATGAGAGGAAAAAAAGCTGCTGGTGAAGAAACAACTCAAAATAGCTGTTTCAAAGCCTTTCCTGTAGTTGTGTGGTTGGCCACACTCTCATCAACAAAAAATGTGTTACAAACATATCGGATAAACGGTTGCTTCTGCTCTCTGTGGCGAAAAGAACATAACTTTTTACTTACCTGTGTCTCTGGCAAATATCTCAGCCTTCCAGTGGGTCTGGAAGTACTGCCATCCTTATGGTCTTACAAAGGAGGCTGAGGTTATGAGTGCTAACTCTTTGAATAAGCGTCTGCCAGTGCAACAAACCACAGTGTGATTGTTTTCATGCAGATGTTTACCAGAACCTTGGATGCTCATAGCTCTCTAGCCTAGCAGTTTGGGCATCCCCAGAGGATTCTGGTACATGGAATCTCAATCCCACCATTGTCAGAATTCAGTTAATATCTGGTCAAGTTTTTGCTTATGAAGAACTGTATACTTGCACACGGTACTTGAATACATTGGGTATGAAATACTCAAACGAATACATTTTCACAAAAATTAAAGGCATTAACTGCATAAAGTATAAGGAGAGAAAGATGAGAGTTTATAAAATGTATTTTAAGATAGAAACTGAAACGCACTTTAACACAGGAATAGAGGATGTCTGAAAGATACTGCAATTTTCTACTAAACTGTTGGGAAATCTGTGCAGTACTGATGTTCAAATATGTTACGCTTTTTGTACAAGGACCTCAGTAACAAGGTTCACAGGGTAAATATGGACTAGGGATGAAAGGAGTATACCAAAACACGTAACAGAAAGGCCACTGTACAGTAGCACCACTGTTACTTAGGGGCTTCATTTTGTTTTCCTTTCATTCCCCACAGAATGCCCTCAGGACAGAGTCTGGCCCAGAGTAAAAAGGAACATTGCAACCTGTGTTCCTGGCTGAACAGATACAGATTGAAAAGTGACCTCAAGAGGCTGCCACCTTTGTTTGGGTGGTTTTGTTGTTGTAATTTTTAAGGAGAAAGATGTCTTGGAAACTTCTCCAAATCAGAGAAGGAACACGAAGGGACATTCTGCAAATAGGTTGAATCTGTTCTTCAGCTTTCCAAATCATGAAATAATGCAATAAGTACTCCTGGTACATTCCTTTCAACAATGTGCTGGCAGCAGTTAATCCTCTTTCTATTCAAGAGCCTGGTACAGCTCCACACATTGGAACACTTTATTAAAGATGCTATTTCTCAGGAAAATGCAGTGTTCTTCTAGCCAATAATGTAGTGTTGTAAGCTTTCAAAATGTCAGTTTTCAAATTTGGTTGGGAAGATTACTTTTCAGCTTAGTCTGAAGTAGCAGTTGTCTCATAATATGCCCCTCTACAGCAATTCCAACAACGGAGGGGGCCCTTCTTCCTGTCAGATGTACTGAGCTACTAAACTGAAAGGTGTTATAGTGCATTCTCAAACAAATTAAAAGCATTTTCAGTAAGTGTATGATATTTTTTGATATAATCTCCTCATGGCATTTTACCCTTCTAGATTTTTCTAGGGCATGTAGGTGCAATGATGTTAATTGAAAGAACAGAGGTAACCATTAGCAACGGTATATTCCTGGAATGTAGGTAGCAAAAGGTTGTAGTATGCTGTCTAGTTGCTTGCTAAGGATATTATTTTATGTGTACTTAAAGTCAGCTAGATTTTTTTCTACGGCTCTGTTATCTCTTCCCCACCTGTCCATGTTTCTATTTTTTTTTTATCGACACCTATATTTTGGTTCAAGTTAAACATAAGCTTACAATACTTGGTACTATAAGCTGTAACCAGAACTGTAGTAATAATGTCATGATTTTGTTCAGTCTAGTTGTAAATACCCTTGTGACCAAACATCAGCATTTCTGGCGGCTAACAGGAAACATAAAGAATGCCACCCTTCAGATATATGTCCTGTTATTCCACCTAAATTTATCTTTTATTCATCAGATTTTTGTAACTTTTATCACTTTTCTCCTGCCTTATGTGTAGGAAAAAAGTAAAAATCTTGCTTCAATAACATTTAGTCAAACTATATATGTGTGACTAGAAGTAGTAAAACATTCATAGTGTGTCTGTGGGTGTGAGAGACATTACAGATCCACTCAGGTAGAAATTCAGTTTTCTATTTACAAGCAAAATATCCTGTGTAGAATTAATAGTTTTCTACTACTGAATTAAAACCCTTACTCTGTTTTGAGCTAACCTTTGTGTTCCAAATTAATATTAATACCAATGGAGCTTATTTCCCCTCAATATTCTGTTCAAGATGCTCAAATGCCACCAGTCCCCTGGCTTCTTTCCCAGGCTATTGGCCAGTTCAAGAAACTGTACTGCTGCGTAAATCTAAACAACAAAACCCCCAAACATCTACAACAACAACAACAAAATGAACTCAATACATGCAATAAAACTTTTCAGACTCTCAGCAATTTCTGTCTTCAGTGAGATCCAGAGATAGTTAATGATTTGTATCTTCAGGTCTCTGTGCACAAAAAAACTTTTTTACAGCGAAGTTTCACATAGCCTTAAGTTTTGGGCAGCAAACTCTGCATACTCCAAGTTCAACTGCTTAAAATGGCTTGTGCTAACCAGTGATCTTACATTCTGTAGTAATTCAAATGGCTGTCTCCAGTTTGGTGTACTGGCAGCTGCAGGTTCTCTAGGTTCTTGGGCTTTTTTTCTCAGGATTGCTGATGCGTTGGGTGTGGGTTTTTGGTTTTGTTGTTCCCCCCCCTCCCCCCCCCCTAATGTCTGATGATTTATGAGAATTATTTATTAAGAGAACATTAGATAAACCTTCCTGAGCCCAGTGTCTTTTCCCCTAAATGTCCTGCAAAGTAGATGAGTTTGCAATATTTTTTTTTAAGATAAGTACAGGCCTTAGATCAGTGGCAATAGTGAATTCTAGTGATAAAGTTTCAAGACATTCCAATGAAATGTCTTTTAACATATTTCTCATTTAATTTTGGGGGATTTTACTTAAAGACTCTCAGCTTTACTCTCAGTTTGTAGTTTACTCTCAGTTTGTAGTTTGTCTTGGGATCGCATTGTCTTATCTTACAGGACCATATATATAGCTTATACCAGGGGATGCTTAGGGTGACGCTGAAGCCCTCTGTTCTAGAATAATTTCACTTTCAGTGACTGTGAGGTGTTTGCAACCATTTCCCATTGCAGCCAGCATAAATTATGCAATGTGCATAAATTAATCCCTTCTCTTCTGCTTTAATGTGTGCAATCACAAGTGATGAAACATGGGTGCAAACAACCTTCACAGATTTGGCTGTTCCTGGGCATTTTACTACAGAACTTCTATTTTTCAAATGCTTGTTATTTCAAAACAGAGTATCATTTTCAATGCTGATTTTACTGCTCTTTCTCTGTTCTTCCCTGCATTTAAGAGGTGAGGAGAACAAAGTAACGTAGGTGACTTGCAGTGGTAAGAGAAGAAATGGAAGACGTAGTGAAAGCTACACTACCTCTTTTTTTGTTGTCCGTCCAATTTACGGAAGGTCATGGCAGCTTTTAGATAGAAGCTGAATTGCTGAGGAGCAAGAAACTGTGACCAACTGTCATCTTCTGAACCCTAAATACATCAACCTCACTTCCTGGATATAGGGGAGAATCATGGCTTCTTAAAACCTGTTTCATTTAAGTTGAATAATAAGAGCAGATATGAGGGTATCTACAGTCAGACGAAACTGAGGTGAGAAGAATTTCATGTTCTGAATGCCACCTCCTTTCAAAACCTGCCTCTGCGGATTCTGTTTCTGATAGTTTCAGCAGG
>NW_010230577.1:21474-38671 GCF_000690775.1 Eurypyga helias
TAAGGCCCTGGCATTAGGGAGAGCTGTGTTGTGCCTGCTGAGGAAATCACTGCTGGCCTCTGAGCAAGATTATTCCTTGGATCTATTCTTTGCACACATTGTGTATTATAGTTTAATTATATGTTCTGGACTTGGTGCTGCTTACTTTCTAAGGGAGACATAAACCTTTCCTCTGCTTGAACAAAGAAAATACAAAACAATTTACAGCACTTCAGTTTATTTAAATACTCATTGGGGTGCTAACAGTTCAAGTTGATTGGCACCATGTGTCTCTTCTAAATGCAAGCAGCAGGGATAATTGTGTTCAGGCCATTAATTTGCCATTTACCCTCTATGACACTCTTTACAAAAGAATTAGGCCAAGATTTTTGCATGGGTAAGGTAGGGGTGTTTGCTATTTGAGACTTCTCATAGAGCGTTCTGAAAAGACTGAGCATTGACTTTCTGCGGACAGCTTTCAGAAACTGGTTGCCTTCAAAAATCCTCAGCTCAAATCTTCATTGAGAATTGTGTTCTTAAGACAAAGTTGTCTTCTGGTGCGTGAAACATTCTAACCATGAGAGAGAAAGGGAATAATAACATTTATTTATTAAGTAATTGTTATGCAGTTAGGCAAGAAGAGTGTAGTAATTCAAGGGACTGACTGCCAGAATGGATTACTTTGACAGCTGGATGCAGATTATAGTGTGAGTCTAAAATAATTCTGCAAGGTCTATTTGAGCCCTGAGTATGCCGATGGATCAGTCATATACTTCCATCATGCTCACTCTTTTGCAATGTGGTGGCAGCACTGTGGAATTATTATTGAAAGCTTTCCGCGTCTTTCTTCCCACAGCACGCAGTTCTGCAACCACACCACAAGACAGCTGAATAAAGATTGATATTTCAGTTGACACAGTCGTGAGTTTGAATGTTGAGTAATGCTTGTAGCCCTATGCATAACTGTTGGCAGGACACGAGTATTGAGAGGTACTGTGAGACTGGGCAGGTGGCATTCATGGAAATTAGTGACTGGTGTGATGTTTTTTGTCACTCATATAGATGTGCACAAACAGTGAGGAAGTGAGGAAGTTGCCAGCCTCTCTTAAATAAATTTACAGTCCTCCAGGAGCCGTTCCTGTTGCTGGGGGGTTGTCCTGTAGGCAGTTTTGTTGTGAAGCTCATACCTATGTGAAATGACATGTATCAAAGCAGCAAAACTATATCCATGGTGTATGTTACAGGCAAGTAACTACTTGCAATACTTAGCCCAGGCAGAGTGCTGCGTTAGCATGGCTCTGTGGCATCCAGACGCTGAATAAGCCTCTGTATGTCCTCATAGCACTGATTTGTGTTACTGCAGCCATCTTACATGTGTTCATACCTACTGATTTTGGAAAAGAAATGCTACTTATGTTTAGGTGCACAAGTACATAAATATCGTCCAAATAGCTAGGGGGGGGGAAAAAAAAGGCTTGGTTAAAACATAAGGAAATCTATTACTACTTTTCAGTGAAAATAAAGATAAATTTAAAAAGTTTCCATTTCACAATTATTGTGGCCCAAACACAAACTTGTTTTTTGATTGTATAGTCTCTTGGTTTAATTTGTTTTTTCATCTTAAAAAAAGCCTCAAAACCTATTAATTTTAAATTGTAGTATGCCTCCTGAAAATAAAAATTAGAACCTTTGTAAGCAAAACAACAATTAAAATTCTTTAGGCTGCCCCTGCTTGTCCTCTGAGTTTTTCTCATTTAGTCTGATTGTGAAGTTCAACTGATCTCTCTCTCTCCAACCTGCAGCTTTAAATCAGTATACCGATACTTCTCAAAAAAAACCCCCAAAAATCAATTGGACCTATAAACTAGAAATTAATATACACTTATGTGGCATTGCAGAAAGATTGTGTTTAATCAAAGATTAAACTACGAGAGATACGTATAGTCTCACAACAAAATTATGTGATTTCCATATTGCAGGTATATAGGTGTGCACTGTGTAGGTGTGCTGACCGTACATTATGCTACATGCCAACAGGGTGGTCATATGCTGCTTGCCTTTCGTAGGCTTGCAATAGGTCAGAAAATTTACTCTGTAGCCATGTTTTCTTGATATTGGCAGCCACATTTGTTAAAGCTGTACCTCTAATCCTGGCAGAGCAGAAATTTTACCCGAGGGTTAAGATTATTAGTCTGGGAGGCTGTGCATGGAAACACTGATGCCCAAAATTAGGAACAATAATGTATGTATTGGCTAGTTCTTTTCCACACAAGTAATTTATAGTTTGTGGCTTTTTAGTCCATTTCTAAAATGTTTTTGGTCAAGCAAATGGTTTAGTACCTGCAATCAACATGGGTCTCTCTCCAAATACCTTTGCTTTGTCATTCAGTTTCTCTGGTGGACTATTCACTCTTAACATGTCTTTCAACATTGTTATCCATAGCCTCTTGTCAGAACACACTCATTGGCCTTTCATTGCCTAGATCCTGTTTAATTGTATAATACTACTTTTTGTCTTGGTTCTCATGCAAGTAACACCCTAATATTCAAGGTAGGCTAAGAATTCAAGGATTTTTTTTGCTTTTTGAATGAGAATTTATAAAGAGGGTGGATGTCATCCTAAGTCAAATTCCACATGATATCATCTGTCAAATTGCTTAGCACAACTTGAATTTTAAGTATTTATTTCATCAGCCTTTCTGTATAATTAGGGCTCAGTGAGGTTATTTTCAAATCTGTGCTGTATATATAAAATATGTGCTTCCCCTTCATGATTAAAATATATCCTTCATTAAAAGCTACCTCCTTTCATTTCATAATGAATTTTGATGACAGTTCTTTAGGTGTTTTGCAGGTCTTAGCTAGATGAGGGTGTTCCATGTTAGATCCCTTCTCTCCCTAACTAGGTGATGGCAGAATCTTTTCAGAATAAGGCTAGTAACTGGGTGAGGAGGAAAAGTGCATGTGGTGGCAATAATTTTATATTTAAGCACTTAACGCTTTCTATTGCAAAAAGTTTGCGTAACCTTCTCACCTCCCATTTTCCACTACTATATTCATTGGAAGATAAGACAAACCTCAAGCTTTAGGGTTTTGGGTATTTTTTGCAATTTTTCTTTAACCTCTTAAATTTTGTCCTGCCTTAGCTAAGCAGTAAACTTTTAACACATACATTGTAAGTGGCTGCACCCGAGGGCTGCAGCAGTAACATCAGCTGCAGCTCCTGAAATGTCTGGAAGACTGAATAGGTTCTGCCGCATCTGTATGGCTGACAAGAAAGACTTGGTAATTAGATCTTTTCATTTTCCTACCATAACACCAGCTGTTGATGTCTCAGTCCTCCAACCCCATCATTAGAAACAGGTGAAGGAACTTCCCTTCATCCTCAACCTACTGATGGTCAAAGCAGAAATTACCAGATCAGATTCTTCCCCAGGTAGCCCAAATACTTGTTTTAGGCATGGCCTTGAAAGATAAGATCGTACTTTCCACTCCCAGAATTGATTGTTTTGGCCAATGACTCAATCAAGTGAAAAAGAGGAAATATTTCATATGGGTAGTTGTAGGTTGGATTTTTTTTTTTAACCTAATACTCAAGTCTTAACCTAAATGTATTTTGCTGTAATTAACTACACTATCTGTATAACTATATGCACATTAATTATATATATATGGGTATTGGTCTCCTTTCCCAGGTAACAAGTGATAAGACAAAAGGAAATGGCCTCAAGTTGTGTCAGGTTTAGATAGGGTATCAGGAAAAATTTCTTCACTGAAAGGGTTGTCAGGCATTGGAATGGGCTGCCCAGGAAGGTGGTGGAGTCACCGTCCCTGGAAGCATTTAGGAGGTGTGTAGAGGTGGTGCCTAGGGGTATGGCTTAGTAGTGGATTTGGCAGTATTAGGTTTATGATTGGACTCAGTGGTCTTAAGGGTCTTTTTCAACCTAAAGAATTCTGTGATTCTTTTATATAATACAGATGATATTATTATAGAGCTTTTAACTGTATCAGAGTACCTGTGAAATTCTGTTAATTTGTTTTCAGTCACAATTTCTCTGGGAGGAATGGTAGTGTAAGACTAGGGTTTCTGAGGTTGTCTTGATAACATATAATAAAGATTTCAGAGAAAAATTTGCTCAGGATAATTTATGTAAGGTCCAATGTTGGAAATTTTTATGTGAATGTGTATATGAGTGCACACAAGTGTGCAAATATATTTATGGAAACACACATAGAAAGAGCTGTGACTAGTCCCTATTGAGATTTGATTAAGCTGAAAAAAGGCATGAATGACTGAAATGAATTATTCTGAGTGTATAATTAGCAAATTGTTTATTACTTGGTTTAAGTTGTTTAGAAATGATAAGGTGTCTCTAATTCTCTGAATGTATGGAATTTAAATCTATATCAACTTCTGACATTACATACTAGTTAAATCCAACACTCATTGTCCTGGAAAATTGAGATTCCTGAAAAAAAAAAATTTAATTGTCTATAGGGTATCTTGAGGCTGAAGAGGTATTGAAAAATCTCAAGAGAATTCAGGAAATCATTGAGCGTTGTAGGACTAAATTTTTGCTCTTTCTTTTAACTTCTTCATCCGTACAACTAGAAGTACCCATGTTTTATTTATGGGCTGTAAATAATTTACATTTTCTTTAATCTCAATGTTTTTTTAAAGCAAAACCAAAAAGGGCATAAAAGCACCACACATCTCCCAGATAAGAGATTCATTCTTATATAAAAAAATTGTTCTCATGAATAAAATGCTAATCCATGTTTCTGGAAACTACCATTGAAGCCTGTTTCTGCAGGTTTCCTGCGTGAATATTAGCAATTCACTGGATTTTTCTGTTTGCAAATTCTTGTTTTAAAAAAAAAAAAAAAATCATCACACACTTTCTTTTTCTTGTTTATTGTGTTAGTTTACTGTCCAGGGCTGAAGAATTTACTATGAGAGGTGGTCCTAAAATACATGAGGACTTAAGTTTTTAAAATATCATGATGTCTGACAGTGTTGAAAATAAACGTTTTGAAATTGTAGTTTCAATTAGAAAGGGGAAATTATGACAACAAATAAATAAATGTTACAAGGTAAACATTAATGTTAGACTTTTTTTTTTCCCCCTGAAAAAAAGCCCCAAAGTAAAATTGAAAAAAAGCCCATCCATTTATTTTTGAAATGTTTTATTTTAGGCTTACATATGCCAGTTATTAATTAAAATGAATTTGGGGGTTATTCTTTGACTTATACAAAACCTATTTTACAGTGTTGTTTTATTTTGTTATTGACTTGGAAAAATTAGACAATTGTTCATTTTTAGCCAGATGTCAAATCCACTGAGAATATTCATTGTTTTCCTTCTGTCTTAGCATGGTGTGTTTTCAGTAGCCAGTAAACAGGAGTCTCTCTTGAAGCTGATTTGGTTGTAGCTCAGTGTTTTGTATGTAGTGCTGTTTTGCTTCAGTATTATTATTTTTTTTCTTTTTCTTGGAAGACGAAGGGTGCTAGCTATATCTGATGGAATTGAACATATTGGGAATCTTCGCTGGGAACTTGCACTGTGCCTCCTTGCTGCTTGGACTATCTGCTATTTTTGCATTTGGAAAGGAACAAAGTCTACTGGAAAGGTGAGCTTAAAATTCTGTGCATCAGCTGTATTATGACTCTCTTGTGTTCCAAGCCTATGTTGTCATTTATTTTTATTTAAATCAGAATGATAGAATTTCACATGCATCCAGAATTGTAGAATTTCGCATGCATCTTGAATTGCTGGATGTAACGATACTTGGGGGTATATAAATTATAGTACTAGGTAGTTAGGAATTAGTCACACTTTTCATGGTTTGCTCCTCTTGGTTTTAATGATTTGCTTTTTCCCTAATTCTTTTAGATAAGGCTGGTTGTTTTTGTTTTGCTTGGGTTTTGTTAATTTAGCAGCCTTCAATACTTGTCAGCTCTTGAACCCTGAAATGAATACTGGGTTGTGTTGATTTCTGTGCATGAGATATCCAAAATTTGAATTTTGTCCCAAACTGACAAGAGTGGAAACCATCAGTGACACAAGTAAATTACACATTAGCAGAGAGAATTCAGAAATATAAACAACCTGCAACAAATGCAAATGCAACATCAAAACCAGAAATAATGAAAAACCTCAGAGATAAAGATGGATGTATTAGGGGAAAAAAAGAAAAAAATCCAGTACTGTTGTAACTTTGTGGGTGAATTTCATTCCATACTGGAAACCCACCAGAGACACTATATCACAGCCTGGGCGAGTCATGGGATGTCAGAGAGGTTGTCCCTGGAGTAGCAGCAGATGTAGTTCTGAGTAGAATAGAAAAGCCATAGTTCTGGAGGGGGATTCTAAAGAAAGCAGTAGTTTCTCATGATGAAACCAAAGAATACAAGGAAAAAAATGGTGGATTGAAATATTTTGTGCATTCAAATTTCAATTGTGTATTATTTAGTTTGAAAGTGTGGTGTGATACCCCTTCCCCCCCATTTTGGTATTCTACATTTATAAATGAAATGTCAGACTAAGTTTGTTTGGGTTTTTTTTGTTTGTTTGGTTGGTTGTTTTTTTACCTTTCTCAATGACATACATCCATCTTCCTATCAAAATTTTGACTGACACTATTTGCTGAGTTCTGTCTGTATTTGCCAACTGTGTCAGTCAATCTGGTACTGTATTTTTCATCTAAGTATTTGCATACACAGATTTATGCAGGCCCACTTTTATCATCACCACAGGAAAAATGCTGAGAAAGATTGTCTGGGGATGCATATAAACATGAATAGTTTAAAGGAAAGAGGGAATAAAAACCTAAAGAGAAAAATATAGAGAAACCAAGGTGGTATAAGGGAATGACAAGAGAAATTTCCATATGGCTTTGAAGCATGTACTCTAGGGAGGTACAAAAGTGGTTTAGAGTTGTCTAAGGAACTACAGCTGGCAGTGAAGAAATGAAACTGAGCAAAACTAATTTTCTTTTTTCCATCAGAAAGAATATTTGAAGATGGAGATCTATTCTACCATAGTATAATCTGACCCAAGGGTGGAGGAAAAACCATGTATTGTGAATGCAAACCCGTGCATGCATGCAAGGTGGTGCAAAACTGCACTGTACTTCAGAAAAATAGCATTGGTAGAAATGATTTGCTGATAGGGAGAGGTTGTAGTGATTTCAGAAAGGATGTATTAAAATACATTCCTGCATTTCTGTAATTTACATTCGGATTTTTATTGTTCTTCATATACATATCACATGAGATTCCTTCAGCTTATATCGTTTCCCCAGTTCTCACACCCACCCACACACACCTGCCCTGCCTTATTTCAGTATGATTTTGATAACCACTCTTCTGCTGCGATTAGGTGAAACAGCCTGAGAAAGAGACATGTCTTGAGCACTTGAAATGGGATAATAAGATTTTCAACTAAGCAGAGATAACTAGCAGTCTTATAACAGAATTGAAAAGAAAATAGAATTAATCCCCAGTGTTCAGCTTTATAGGTCCCAAAAAACCTAGATCAAGGCCCAGTACGAAGTAGACTCCTCACATATTTACACTACTTAAATGAGTTCATGATGAACAGCAGTTCTGTTTCCAAAATCATGAGTCAGAAGATTGTTAGATTCCTGTGTTCCTCAGGAGACACTGTGGTATTCAGCAGACAATCCTTTGCTTCTCAAGAAACACACAGTAAGGATTTTTCATAGCCAATATTGATAATCTGTTTTTCCATTTCTGCTCCTGTAATTAGTAAGGAAGGACTTAACTAGATGAATGTGTGACATTGCAATTGGTTTCTAATGATAACTTTCTTTTCTTGGATATAAGTACACTTTTTAGATGTATTTAAGAATTTTAATATTACACTTGCCACTTATTAGAGCCAAAGTCACTGGAAATCTGCGCCATCTCGCTGCCTCCCCAGACCAGCTAAACAAAGACATAGCAGTCCGGTGTTATGGATGCTACGAAGGAATGAAGTGCTCTGAAGCACAGAGGACAGAGCAGTCTTCAGGGCTGCAGTTTCCATTTCTGATATATTGGCATTATCAAAGTTCATAATTAAGCTCATCCATTCATAGTCCTTCACACTAGATTGAATTTATTATGTGCTCGTTTCCAGTAAACATTTAAGATTGACTTCTAGATTTTAACATAATATTAAAAGCTGTTTTAGGCTACCCTGTGAAATTTGCTATATACTTAATTAGATTGAGTAATCTCAATGAAATAACACATTTATTCAAAGCAGAAAACTTCTTAAAGTTTTATCACTTTTGGAAACATTTTCAAAGTAGCTCTGGGCCAGAATAGCTGGAGAGAAAGAGACAAAAGGGAGAAGTGGAGATAGAGCAGCTGTGTTCTGTGAAATATTCAAGAGGTTGGTTTACTCTTTGCCTCTTTTTACTCGGCATCCTAATGCATGGTGAAAAAAAATCTCGAGCCTTAAAAGATGTCATAATATAAAACCATCGTTCTCCACCTAGCCCTACCACAGAACTCATCTACACAGATTATGAATATTTAATGTTTTAAGCTATGAAATATATTACATCTAACATAAACTTTAACTCCAAATGAAGTGCTCATGACACTGTTAATGAGGTGTTTCAAACTTTTCCATTACTGTTCTTGAAAGACATCACTTTCTCACACAGCATTTTAGTTTTTCATTCCATCAGATGTGTAATATCGAAATATTTCAGGTGGTTCTGACAGCTTTCAGGAGAAACATACTTGTAGCTTTTCTGAGGTTCTTGACATTAATTAATTAATCTCAGATCTGAAGCTATTTGTATGCTAGCTTTCACATTTAATATGTGCTAAATGAAGGGTCTTTGAATTATACGTTCAAGATCAAAAGGAGAAAAACATGATAATGCAACATTATCACAGTGTTATGTGTACATTGCAACTTGCTGAGCTTGATAATAAATGATACTCGTCTTATATGAAGTATTTTCAGTAGCTAGCATCAAATGCTTCCAAAGTTGAGGTTAAGAACTAGGTAGAAGGCTGAAGCAAGTTAATTTTCTAAACATTTAAAGTATCATTCTAGACTGTGATCATTAGAGCCTGGTTTAGGTTGGGGTTTTTTTGATAAAAATAAAAAATATTTGATTGCTAATTATGACAATTCTGAGTATTTCTATAATGTAGTGTTCCTACACAGTTGCTGAGTCTTGCTAGTTTTTGATCTTCATATAAAATTCGTGAAGTCTTTGACTACCAGGAAACCAGTTCTTTTTTGGATCTTAACTCTCCATTTATTAATTTGACTAAATCTCCTTGTGCTTTAAACTTTGAGAAAGGCACACCAGAAGTTACTAATCCAATTTTCCTAATTTACTTGTAGAAAGAAGTAATCCTAATATTTTCCGGTTTACTTTTTTCTTTTTTTTTTTTTTTTTAATGAGAATATGGGAGTTTTTTCAGGCAGTGATCACTCCTCAGAGCTCATAGTGACTCCTCACTTCTAGCAACTTCTGCACAATTCCTTTTGAAGTGGAGAGGTTGACAGACTTAGAGTTATGTAAAGGCATTATGGTAGTGTCTGTGTTATTCATGAGTACATTCCTTGTCTGTGCAAGCATCTGACTTACTTTTTGAATGCATCAACACATCCCTGTCTGGTGCTGATAATGTTGTTTTGGAACCCTGTCAGGTACAGGGATTTATAGAATCACAAAACTGTACAGGTTAGAGGGTATTTTGGGAAGTCTCTTGTCCAGACTCTTGGTCAAAAAAGGATCAACACTGAAATCAGAACAGTTTTCTTAGTGCTTTGCCTGGCTGCATCTTAAAAACCTTCAAGGACAGAGATTTCACATGTCTTCAGACAACCAATGCTTAATTATCTTCATGATATGAGTAATTTATTGAATAATTTTTTCCTATATACAGTGTTCATTCCAAAGTCTAATCTTATTACTGAATTATATTTCTTTTTGCTAAAGTTGTTAATTTCTGCCATCCACTCCTGATTAAAATACATTTTTGTATCATCTGTGTTACCCTGTAGCATGGGTTGAGTGCCTGCAAGTATTCATGAACACAAAATGACTTCAAAATACTTCTATGTCAGTAAGCTAATAGCAGGATTTTAATTTTTTTTTTACCTTGAGTCTTTCCTAGTCCACATCACTGGCTTATTCATGAATAGGAGTGACAGCTAATCAGCATAAAGTGTGTCACGTAGCCACGGGACAACTGGTCAAACTTGCTTATATCTTTATAACACCATTGCATGATATGCCTCTGTTCTGTGCTGTGTAAAAGAGCACTACTTCTGCCCACTCTTTGGATGAAGAAGGGTTGAATTAAAAGTGTTAAAAAGCAATTTACGGTCTTGCTAATATTTTCAAGTATAGATATTAGAACATTTTACCACAGCCCTGTCTTTGTAGTTTTAAGTGTGATATCTTGTGTTTGAAAGCAAGCCACAAAGAGAAAAGCTAAACTCCTTGTAAAAGGGAAAGTAATATAATAATGAATAATAAATTTGGATCCAAAGTCTTGTTTAGGCAAGTGAGTATTTGATGTATAGTAAATGCCATAAGCTACCCTTGTCCACGTGCAGTTTCTTTTACATTTCTTGGAAAATCAAGCTAAGACCCTTTCATTCTTATTGCAAAGGATGAGACCTAATGAACAAATAATGCAAAGTCTGCTGAAGACTTCAACAGCTCTGCCGAATGGTATTATAGGTAAACATTGCCAAAACAACAGCTTCCAACTTACAGGATGTGTAGCACATAATATTGCCGTATCACTTTGTACTCAAAACCATTTTCTTTACTGTGCCATGCATTCTATGACAATAGAAGACGTTATTGAATAATGGTTTGGTTACAAAAAGCAGACAACAGGAAAAGCTTATTTTCCTTACGAAATAGTAAACTATGTTCAGATTTACATTGCGTTCCAATTTGTCCTCAGAAATGTTTCCATAACGAAAGTTGGGTATCACCAATAAGTGTAATTGTTTCTGATATAATTTGTCTGAGTAACACTAATTTAAAAAGAATCTCGACAGCTGGAGGAAAATGAATAAATATGTTTCCTAGACCAAAAGTCAACAACAACAACGAAAAATAAAATTGTAAATCTGTATGTCAGGTTCTGTCGTTTCATGGCTCAACACAAAATCAGCATTTTCTATGAAATGTTAAAAGAATATTGTTTTGTACCTTCAAGATTTTTGCATTATTTAGTATTAGAATATCACACTGCTTGTATGACCACTAAAACCAAGACTAATTTTTTTGAATGAGTTCTCATTAGTGTCATAAAGACTGTACCTCTTTTCTTTTGCCAGAGCCAAACCCAAATAGTTCTTTGACACTGTTTTGTACTTTCCTACTACATTTTATTTTTCATTTCTCTGTTGGGGAAAGCACTAGAATTTGTGTGAATACCTTAAAATGCAAAAGGTAAGCTGTCAGGTTCTGGCTAGCTGACTGTAGTGTCATTTCTCATTATTGAAGTCTCCACATTCTCCTCTCACCTCCCTTCTTACAGTCATTCTCCCTTCTCCACCTGCATTTGCAGTTCTGGGGAATGTTTTGCTGTTCATTTCCCACCTCCCACCCGGCCCCCCCGATAACTTCATTATCCAGTCTGGAGACAATAGTAGGTACACTATTAGTAAATTATTTTTCTCCTGACCCCCCCACCCCAACCTCCTGCCCATATTTCTTCATAATTTGTGAATGATTTATTTGGTTCTCAGATAGTTGAGTTATATTCAGTTTTATGTAGCAACTACTCAGAACCTGAAGTTTTGAAGGCTTTTCTCCTTCATCTCCCCGCTGTGGCTCCCTTGCTTCTCTTGCATTGTGCACCTGTATAAGACCTAGCTTATCACCCCAGTCATAGGTGTTTTGGCTGGAATGGAGGGGAGGCCTATTCTTGTGAGGGCAAACTGCAGTGCACTTGGTTTGAATCTAGCTTTAGTGACTTTGATGTAGGTTATCACGCTGCTGGTAGACCTGAATAATGCCTGTATTTCTGACTGTGGATAATTTTGTATTGAGAGAAGACCCAATTTTACATGCTTTCATAGCAGCTTATCTCCGGTCATGTCAGAATGCCTTCTAATTTACAATTGTGTAAAAAGACACTGGCATACGGACCTGAAAAAAAGAAAAATCATTGAAAAGAGTATATTGATCTAGTTGAAAAAATGAGCAGAAAGATTAGTCAGTGTATCAAGGCTAATGCATGAAAGAGGTAGAAAAACTGCTAGGATTAGGATGTTCCTTTTTCTTGAGCTGATTACCAGCAAGACACTGCAAGGTATCCAATGTGCTTGAAGACCCAATGTTTAGAAATGGACTTTTCATACCTTTTACCCATCATTTTCTCTACCCTCCCATCAGGAGTTAAGCTTTGCTTGCCAGGAGTTAAGACTCAGTCGCTAGTCCCAAAGAAAATTTATTTCTCAATAGCAGGCTATATAAAAGCTTTAATGGACTCAATGAGGCAGAAAGAAAGAGTAAAGGGACAGAAGAAAAAATAAAAGAAAAAGATGTGTGGAAGGAAAAAAAAAAAAAGAAAACTGGGGCCCATTGTAGGAGCCCAGGAAAAGGAACTAGGCAGCAATGATTGTATCTCCTGAAGTGTCTTTTGTTTTAGCCTAAAGTAATAGCAAAGAATAGCCCTTCATGGCGAGGCTTTAACACTGTCAAAGACTGATCTCTGTATTCAAAGGGGGAAAGTAGAACATTCATGAGATGCATGCAGAGTTCCTATTATCCGCCTCCTCTGTGTGAGGTTTTAAAACAGCTACTGCGATATTTTTTTCACTCTCCTGTGCACTGAGCATTTAAGGACACATCGGATTTGTTCTAAAAGGAAATTTTTGTGCCCCTCTCGGTGACTTTCCCAAAATTCTGTTTGGCAGCTGGGGAAAGTATCAAGTAGTAAACTTAAATAAGAATTGTACCTTCAAGATTTCATTTCTTCCCAGCTGCACCTTAACAGCTGAGATCCACTTTTATATGAATACTTAGACTGGATCTAAGCCCTGGTCCACGGCCCAAGCAAGTCGAAAGTGTGTTTCAGTGCACTGAAGTACAGCTCAGGGCACATGCAGATGTGTGAGTTTGGGGCAGAAAATCATCTGATCTCTCAACCTAATGTATGAAAAAGCGGCAGGAGAGTGGGGAGCAGAGAAGGCAGAAGGCCAGCTGTTACATTTGCAGTCGTAATGCAGTGAAATTTGCTGAAAAATTAAAGGTGAAGCCAAAGGGCACAAGTTAAAATCAAGGCATAAGACAAATGTATTAATTGGCCTAAAGATAACACATACAGGTTTATTTTCTCCATTGAGGTTACCAGGCACTTTTAGCCCATTATCAAAAATATATACATCGTATACGCTGGCCCATTAAAAAAAGACTTTAGAAACGCAATAGTTTCAGTCATTTGTTCTTATATGACCTTTTCGTATTTAGTTTCTCCTTTCACAGAACCTGTGCTTCCTTACCAGTTGTCTTATCCCCTACTCAAAATATTAATCGATGAACAATGCCATACAGAACAACATCAAACAAGAGACAAAATATGATTTTCTTAGTTTACTGTGAGCATTGCTGACGCACAGATGTCAGGGCTAAAACATTATTCATACAGGTACATGACACACCGGTCATATCTGTGATTTATAACTACTGAGGCTTTATGAAACTACGTTTTGCAAAAATGTTTGTATGATCACCCATATTCTAGTCCCTTTATGCATGTACAGAAATCTCTATAGATATGGGATTTGTTAGATCATAGCTTATGTATTTGGAATATCACTTGCACCTTTTCTTCAGCAAGAGCATGCGTTGTATTTCCTCGGTCCCTCAACTCGAAGACAGAAACATGAGAACTGGTATCCCTTTATAGCACTGACTGTCTTAATGACACTTCAGTTTCCTATTTCTTCAGCTGAAGTAGAATAGATTATAATCCCCTATTCTCACACAGGTAGTTTGTCCTCAGCTAGGGCTAATCCCTGTACCTTCAACACTGGCTCATTAGTAGCAATTTACAAAGCAGTTTATGGGTATCCATCCCCATGGTACTGTATGGAAGATTAGTATTAGATCAAATTCCGCCCAGCAGGACAGCAGTCTTTTTCATTTCTGCAGTAAGTGTAGGCCAGTTTTTTGGCCTTATCTACAATGTAAAGATGTCTTTGTAGTCAAAGTTTTGTTTACAAGGCTGTTCTTGTGAGATTTACAAATTGGAATTCTGTATAACACCCTGGTGTCAACTAACATGGATTGAATCCAAACTCAGTCTTAAGAATGGGAAAGCCTAGTGAAATAAATTGCCACGTAAGTAACAAAGACAGCTTCAGGTGGTTGCTCGTGCTAGGCTGGTAACTAAAACTCATCCCCAAGAAGTGAATTAGCTGCCATGCACCTGCTATTCGCTTCTGCTGCTGGGCAATCGAAAAATCTGTGTGCTTAAAAAAGAAAAAAACTCAAAACATCCTGTATAAGCTTGATTGTCATATGTAGAAAGTGTAAGTCACTGCTATAACAGTCTGACAAAAAGAATTAACTATAATAAAAACTTCTTTATTTCCTGTGGGTATAAAATGTGTTAATTGCTCTCTGAGATAGCTAACCATAATTCAGGTCAGTGAGTATTTTTGTGGTTTAGTTTGTGTCACTTGTTCCTGGAGTGCCTTACTGAAGTTAGAATCTCAGTGTACCAAGCCTTGGATGAACACAGTGAGACGCCTCTCTTCCTCAAAGAGCTTGCCTTTACATTCACGTAACGGACAGAGATCTCTCTTGAACTGAAGGGATAAAGAGACCAGAGAGATCAAAGCATTTGCCTAACAGAAAAATAAATCTGTGGCAGTAACATACTCTTGTCACACTGTCTACCAGCCTGATGTCTTTGTTGTACGATTCCTCTCATTTTTCTTATGTATCATGTCACCTTGTCTTCTCAGAGTGAAACTCAGCTCAAAACCACAATTAAATTGCAGCACACTGTGTCAGATCAGTGTCCGTCAAGTCAGCCTTGAAGTGATTTAGGGGCTGGATTTACAAGCTTTTTAGTAAGGAAGTTACAATGCAATAAGCCTTCAAGTAAAAGAAAGATGTGACTGACCACATCATATTAGATGTTGTATCCATAGGGAATGGAAGTGTGGAGAATTAGGGTCTGGAGGATAAGGATACTTGTCAGTTTAGGTGGTAAGCATATTTATTATATTTCTAGTATAATTGTTATACTTAATACACAAGTAATATTGCAAATGTTTTATGGTGAATACATCTCTTGGTGGTCACCATGGTGATAAGGGCCTGTTTTCCTCATCTGATGATAGAAAATTGTCTGTCATCCTGCAGGTAGATACACACACATCCTTTTCAATAATAAATGATAAGCTCTTTATTATCCTATAAGCATCCTGAACCTCCCAATAGACTAATAGAAGGGTTTTTGTTGGAAGGGGCCTTTCAGGTCATGTAGTCCAATACATGAAACAGTTTCATTATTACAAAAATATCAGAAGAAAGAAGAGGTATGAGCATGCTATAGGCATGTCTATCACTTTTTTCCCCAGAGTTTAGTGCCCAAGATTAAATAGTGCTGTGATACTCTCAGAAAACAGTGTACAGAATTGACAGATAAATCAGAGTTGGCCACTAACATGCTTGAGTACTCAGAAGGTTGATAGGCTACATATCAAAAAAAGGCTCATGTGTGAGTAGTTTTGATGCAAAGTTCTTGGGAAATTCCTAATTCCTATTGTATTGGTGTTTCATAGTTTTAATATTTTCAATTATTAAAGTTTCTTATGTAGTCATGAATTTCTTTGGTGACTTCTGAGATGCTGGTTACAGTGCCTGATTCTCCTCTTACCTCTTTCCCAGTCAAGGCCTTTGTGCAGATTTGCTGACTGGCATCTTTTATGGCCACCTGAAGAAGGAGCAGTTCTAGCTGGGAAACCTTACCTACTAATCCTTTTTTTAGCTAGCACTGTATTCACTTTCCAAACTGCATCCAGTCATCTTTTTTCATTAGTGCTGGTGTTCATTCGGGGTTGTGTATTGGGTTTTTTTTTATTTATGTCAGTGTTTTTTTTAAAGGCAGGTGAGGCAAGTCAAGCAGGGCAAGCAAGCAATCAAAGGTGGAGATGAGGAGTGTTGTCGTGAAGTTCTAGTTCACTAGAAAATATTGATTTGCTGAAACTAGTAATTCTTCAGAGCAGCTAGCAATTACATGAGGATAACACTAATCTGGAAAACCCAGTTTCATGATCTCCAGCAAGCAGTCAGAGGGCAAGCCAACCTTTTCAGTCCTCAGGATTGGAGGAATGAGTTGGCCAAAAATTTTGAGGTCATTTCAGTTCAAACTTAAGATCCTACAAGTGTTGGCGTGACAGGAAAATCATCTGCTGTCGCGTTCTGACTCTGCATCTCTATCGGCTTTACAGGTTCAACATTTTCAGGATATGTCAGAACCTACTGACTGGTGCCTTCAGTGAGAGCTGGAAGGTGTGTCTAGAGTAGCTAAGAAATAGAATTCACTTAGTGCCTTATCAGTCCCTCATTTCAGCCTGTGTAAACTCAGTACCAAAACTGGAAATTCAGGTGCTAGTATGGGATAATTCTGACGTACTGTAAATTATTTTCATGGAAATGGGATTGCCCTATGTCAGGACTAGTCATCCCATGTTAAATGCTTTTTAAGCAAAACTCAGGTTTCTGTACATATATCAGTGTCTGGCTTGTTGTGTATGAAGGCAAACTAGGTGGCATGCAGAAGTCTGAAAATCCTGGGAGGTTCTGAAAAGGAACAGCGTTGATTTCTAAAAGCTTGAACTTTTTAAAGACCTTTTCAAAATGGAAAAAAACCTCGCAACCCTCAGTTAATTAATTACTCCTAATTTATATTTAAAATTCTTCCTGATTGATTTTTAAAGTTGGCTTTTACTTGATTAAAAAGCAGTCTTTGATTCTGAGATATTTGTGGCTCTGCAAATTCCCTACGTGATGGGCGCTCTACATAAACACTTTTGCTTTCAGTAAATGAGCTTAGCCAAGTTTGCTTCCTCCCTATGAGTCCTTCTCTCCTGGCCCACAAGTACAGGGCAGGTCTTCCTCTTTCTGCACTTGAATGTTACAAACACCATTAAATTAATATTATTATTTTAGAATCATAGGAGAGTTTGGGTTG
>NW_010230577.1:39011-56274 GCF_000690775.1 Eurypyga helias
AGAGGTGCTCCAGCCCTCTGAGCATCTTTGTGGCCTCCTCTGGACTCGCTCCAACTGGTCAATATCCTTCTGATGCTGAGGACCCCAGAGCTAGACGCAGCACTCCGGTGGGGTCACACGAGGAGAGTAGAGGGGGAGAATCCCCTCCCTCGCCCTGCTGGCCACACTTCTCTGGATACAGCCCAGGATCCGTTTGGCTTTCTGGGCTGCCAGCGCACACGGCCGGCTCACGTCCAGTTTTTCATCCACCAGTACCCCCAAGTCCTTCTCCTCGGAGCTGCTCTCTATCCACTCTCCACCCAGCCTGTCCTTGTGCTGGGATTGCCCCGACCCAGGTGCAGGACCTTGCACTTGGCCTTGTTAAACTCCATGAGGTTGGCATGGTCCCACCTCTCCAGCCTGTCCAGGTCCCTCTGGATGGCATCCTTTCTCTTCACCGTGTCGACGCACCACACAGCTTGGTGTCATCAGCAAACTTGCTGAGGGTGCACTCAATTTTAGCTCTTCATAGTCACAGTATACCATTATTTCATTTGCCATTCTAATTTGACGCTGGCCCGTTTATCGTGGAGAAATAATTAAATCAATAGCCTCTTCAGTGTAAAAAAAAAAAAAAGCACAAAACCAACAAACAAACAAAACAACAAAAAAATCCCCCCCAAAAAAGCAAAACACAACACACACACACACACCCCCTAAACTGATTTTATCATCAGATTGTTTCTTTTGTATTTACACTGGTAGAGCTGTAGCTGCTTGCCAAACTGTAGTGCTCATTTTGTTAAGGGTTTTCTGCAACTTTCTGCCCTTGAAAATTACACTACAGGCCTCCCCTTGCTTCACAGAATTATTTTGGGCATACCATTGTTACAGCTGTTGGAATTTTTGCATTGGCAGTGTAGTAACAATATATTAAGAATGCACACTTTCTAACAAATGGGTTGCACACTATTAGGCATGTTAGAGTTCGGAATTGTTGCATCCTTTACCTTTTTTTATCAGCATCACTCCTCTGAGGACACTCAAGCAGTTAGTAAGAGTGGAGTGAATATGGAGTTTGGACCAGTTTTACAGTATCTGGTATGCATAGTACTTACTTGGTGCATTCTTCTAAAGACTGTACAAGCATTTGCTGGAAAGAACTTATTTCTTCCAGGTTTCCCATTAAGTATTGGTGGAGTTTAACCTGGAGCCAAAGTAAAGAAAAAGTGTTTAGGTTTGCAGCTACTGACTAATTGTATTTTAATAAAACCTACAACCTCAAAAGAAAATGCTTACTGGTTCTGAGATGAAGGACCAGACTGTCTTAGACAGAGAGCAAACTGAATAAAAGCAAGCCCTGCCTCAACCATTTCACAGTCCACACAAGAAAATACACATTAACATGGAAATTGAAGTTTTGACGATGTAAACTCTCCCCAGTATGTGTGAGATCTTAAGCTTAATTTTGAAACGCCAGATCAAACTCACATACTCTTCACTGGCTTGTTAACAGTCGCAGGTAGTTTGAAAGCATTGTTTGCAGCTCCTTAACATATTCATTTTCTTTTTCTACTATATTCTGTAGCACCTACAATAAATGACAGTTGTTAATTGTTTGTTTTTTTTTTTTTTTTTGAGATACTTAAAACTGGTATAGAATTGAGCATTTGGAAGACATATGAAAATTTACTTAGCACTGTGAAATTTAAATGAATGTTCCTACATTAAAAAAAATAAATACTTGCAAGAAAGCATGACATACTGTACACTTATGAAATTCAGCGAGAAAAAACCCACCACACACATGGTAAGCCATGCTTTAGCCTTATGCAAAAGAAGCGGTAAACTAACAGGAGTTTCACTGCACTTAAACTTCCACTGTAAAACTTCAGAGCTGTATATTTGAATACTGAGGATGCAAATCATTGCACTGAGCTCTTGTGATTTCTCCGATTTGTATTTTAGTAAAGGTATTTATATGGGAAGTAAGTCGTCTTGCTCTCCTCCTTTGACACTTAATGACAGCAAAAAATGTAGTAGCATTGTGTGGATTCACTAGTCAATCTTTCTGCACACTTCAGTGCAGGGTCTCCAAAAACGTTATTATAGACCTTTACATTAATTTTTAGACTGTGTAAACTTGGGGTAACTCTGTAAATAGTTTCCTATAAACCTTAATCTAGATGAAGTGAGTCTCTTCTCTTGATTCCCTGAAGCAAATTTTACTCTGAATTTGACTAAGGCCTATTCAGACTGGAATTGATTCTTGACATACATAGAATTTTGATTTAAAGGCACTCTTTCAGGGTCCAGCCCATCTATAATGATCAGTACCACTTTTTTTAGAAGCTCTTGGCACACTCTTCTTAGGTGATTAGGTCATGATTAAGCTGTGCATGTATATGGTCAGCTCAAGAAAGAATCTGGTTATCTGCAGTTACCTGTATTTAAATGCTGGTGCTTGCATAATTAATTTAAATAGTGTAATAGAAGTGCCGCCTTCTGCCTGTTATAAATGCACTTCTGTGTGTTTTGTTACCCATGATTGGGCTTTACTGGCTATGTCTGCATAGAGGGAAATTCTGTTCCAAGGAGCACTTCTCAATCTGTGTTTTCCAATTATATGGATTGGGCAGTCTCTGCAGAATCACTGAAACTCCCTTCTACTCACGTAGCCTGGTTCCTTTCTGAAGGAGATGCGGGAAGTTGTGTCCCCTCTCACTGTATTAAAACACTGAGTTGAGAAGTAGGGAAAACCAAGGAACTGAGGTGTTGCTGAGGGTGCAGTGCACCAGTTCTGCAGTGTAGATGCAGCTATGCTCCAAGATACTTGTGTTGAAATCTCCCAGGCTATAATTGTGACCATTTCTGTTTGGATTCTCTTGGTAGTCTAACAAATTAATGCTTTGGGGCAGCAGTATATGTTAAATTAAGGAATTTTTACACAGATACATGGAAATCTAGCTTGGCATTTGATTTAGGAAGCACATTCTTTTTGATTAAATGCCGGGGCAATAGATCCCATCAAAACAACCAAGAAGCTTGAAGAGCAATTTTAGGAGAAATGACGGATCTTGAGTTTTGTGGTCCTTAGGCAATCTGGAAACAAAACCAGCTGTAGTAATTAGTTGGGAAATAATTTTAAGTAATGTGTATTTAGAAAACTTGGTGTTGCTTAAAGAATATTTATGGGAAGAAATACCTCATCATCTAGGTGAACTGTTCACTCACTTCAGACGGGAATGTGAGTTGCTGCAGTGCTGTGATGTCTTTAGTACTTTTTAATGGCTTTCCAATTTTCTGTGTTCTTGGACTGGTCAAAACTTCCACTGCCTTTTTCTTCCCCTCCTTTTGAAACTTTTGACTACAGGTAGGCAGTTTTTTGAACACAAAATATGTTGCTGAAATGGAATTTGAGAAGTGATGAAAAGTTCATGAAGTGAGACCCAGTATAAAGAATAATTCTTGCTGAAAAATACCAAAAAGGAAACAAAGATTTTTCACCCATTTTCTAATATTGAAATGAAGTTATAAATTATGACTTTAGCTTGTTAAAGCATTTTTCAGTTGAGAGATATCTCCCTGCCACCCATTCAGTAAAAAAAAATAAAATGCCAGAAGAATGGGATATAATGTAATATATGACTCAAATTAATTTTGCAGTTGAGTTTTCATTTCACTGTAAATGAAACTTTCAGCTTGACTCGAACTTCTATTTATTTATCTATTTATGTATTTATTACTTTAATTACCTCATGGATGAGTGTGCAACTCATCCACATGTTTTCTGTGTCCCAGACCTCAGCGTGTTATGGTATTAGAAGTGTTTATTCCTTTCTGCTGTTACTGTATCATGTACAATCTTGTGCTTCTTGTGATGACTGTGCATTTAACAAGGTTCTTACATACCTTCATCAAGCATCCTCTCCTGGCCCCTATTTTCTAGCTCATCTTGTATTCCTAGTGAATGATTCTTTCTTTATACTTATTTCTCAGCTCTCAAACCTCATTACATTTTCTTACCTGTTGGTTTTTTAACTTCTTTCTGCTCCAAGTCAAAGTAACTGCATGAAACTGCATGATCCATTAGAAGTTTAGAAGAAATTCTGCAGTTTGTAAGCAATCCGGTTAAGGGCGATTCACAAGATTATTCTGGAGCCAATTTCCCTCTGTGGATAAACAAACAAGAGAAACAACAGATGATGCTGAATAAATCTAAAACACACAGAAAAAGTAGAAAAATAAGCCATTTTGCTGATTCTCTCTCTCCCACACCCTCCCAATCATAGATCATACAAATCCACTCATCTGGTATTTTGTTGTGGTTTTGGTTTAATTTCTTTTTCTGCATATGAAATTTTAGTTTTAAAATGTAAGCAGATCTAGAAGTTTTCCCCCCTTTTGACTAAGTTTAAAAATTTGTGAATCAGCTGCCATTCCTTTATACTGGTCTATAATATTTTTCTTGTAAAACACATTAATATTGAAAACCCTCTCTTTTCAATTGTTGTTTGTGTGTCCATGGATACTATAGTGTCATGTCAGCAAAAGACTCATTTTCAAACAATGCTGAATGGAAAATTTCACAGTATACCATGGTGGTTAAAAAGCAGATCTTTTATAGTGTTACCATCTCCTGTTAACATGTGAAATTGGAAAAACATTAGTAGAGCCAGCATGGCTATGTTAACTATGGCATGTAGAACCCTTCTTTTTTTATTTTTAATGTTGATGGAAATCATGCCCAAATTGAGTGTCTCTACAAAGACACCAGAGCTGCCAGACGGTGATAAGATTTCTGTAAGATTATATTCCTATAGTTGACCTTCTGCATCAGCACTGTAAAGCAGAATAAAAATTACTGTTTTCCCTGTTGCATCACTCAAGCAGCGATATTTTGGTTCCCAAGCTGTTTTTCTCCACAGGAGTGTACTACAGTGTGGGTATAACTTTCCTTTATTTGTTCTGTATAGATAAACCTTGTATGTCACTGAGATCTGAAGCTCGCTCAGCAGTCTGCTCTTAACACAGGAAGTTGGTGGTGTCAATCTAGTTTGCTGTGGTCACAGTGTCCGCTAAATAAATGACTAGCCAACAGGCTGAAAACACTAAATGAAAGACAAGGATGGGCAGGGCATGGGGTCAGGTCTTATTTTCCACATAACTCTTGTAATACTGAGCTTGGGCAAATTGCTGGCAGTTCTTGCAATGACACTACCTGTGTTTATAGGCTAATGGAGCAATAGAGTACTTTAGGGGAAGGGGATGAGAAAGTCAGTAATTTTCTGAAGCATCAAGTGAAATTAAACAATAAACATTGATAAAGCACAAAAGCTCATTATAGTGCAAACGAGCTGGAACATCGCAGCTTGCAGGAAAGATTTCCCTCAACTTCCTCGCCTCAGAAAGTTATATTTTGTTCATTGAATTCTAGTTACCTTCTGAGCAAGAGCCAAGCAAAGGATTAAAGTTCACTATTTGCTGCTCCTGACTCACCCTGCTAAGAAGATGCTGTTCAGTAGCACATGAACGTGATGTTCAGTAACATGCTGGTGTGTTCAGTAACAGCTGTAACCAGGGAAATCTATTTTCAGACTTTTAGATTTCTGTGGGTGCATGGCTCAATTCATTTCAAGCAGGGTGCCTTCCTTATTCTCTACAAATTTAACATGCATTTCTTCTACATCTTCTCACCAGCCAAGCTGCTTTCACTTGAACCTCTGTGACATCATATTGCCAGAATGTTCAGAAAAACATCTTTTCATTTAGGACAAGAAGTTCAACAGTCCCAGTAGCCAAACTTGAACCTATTTGCACTTTAAAAGATACTTAGGTATGAAAAGATGCAAACTGGTACCTAGTTCAGTTCTCAATATCTTTATGATGCCTTACTTGCAAAATTATTGCATAGATACCTAGATATCTTTATGACTAACCTTGAGTGATACAGACATCTAAGTTTCTTAAGGTTTTGGTATTTAACTTACTTCCATTACTTTGGTACTTAAATTTCATGGAAGTCAATAAAATACCTATTCTAAGGATCTTTGGTCCTAGTGTGCTTTCAGTTAAAGAATAACTGAAATAAAGAATAATATAAAGAATAATATAAAGAATAATAAAGTATTCTTAAGAGCTGTGAGATGTCCCAGTAGGTGCTTTTCCACATACTTGTATGTCTAAATATCTTTGTAAATTTGTCTTTCTGTTATATTGTAATAAGAGAATTTGGTGCAAAAACTAGCATGCCAGAAATTTTTATTTTGTTTCCAAATGTCAGAGCAATGCCAGTGTTTAAGCGCTGGTTTAAAAAAAGCATTTTGAGGATTGGAATGCAAATTAACATACCAAGCAATTAAAGTCAATTAAAACAGGATGCAGTGTAATTAGAAACAGTTGTGTTCACATTTGTATTCCAAGAGGTTTGATGTGTTGAAAGAGAAGAAAACAATTCAGGAATATTTTAATGCGTACAGATGTGATGATGATACTAATAATGGCATTTGATTTCTAAAATGCCCCATCCTCCCTCATTCATGAGGTCTGGAGACGCATGATAAAATAAGGAGCTGATGCACTGGATGCAATGGAATGAAGTGTCTCAACATACTGGGAAAATCGAACACCACCTACAAGTGGTGGCTTTCTCTCCCCTCTCTGGGCACAATACACATACCTGCTGCAGTACAAGAGAAGCTTGCAGGTTTTAGCAGCCTCATTAGCTGTATGATCACTAACACCAAAAGATCGTCAACAATGTCAGTTGGCTCAGGAAGGGTGTTGTTCCCACACATGCTTCTGTGGCATCTCTTTCATTGTTGTTCTGGATATCTGCATTAGTATTTATTGCCAGAAATATTGAGCCAATTGCTCTCTATTTATATCTTCTTTCTGCATAGTAACCAGAAAGGAAGGAGAGTTCTCGTTCCTCTAAAGCTGAGACACAACTACCCTCATGATAAAAAAGTATGATGGAGCTTGTTGTTCTAGTACTTGCACTATTGTTAATATGTGTGGATGGGCTGTGGAAGGCCATTCGGAAAGGCAAACCAAAGTATAACTCTTACAAGCCTGGGTGGCTGCTGCGGGATTACAGATTACGGTACAAGGGTCCCTTTACCTGACCTCTCTTGGGCATAGAGATGAGTGGTTTCAGCTCTTCCTTCATGGAACAGAGTGAGGAACTACACCCAAAGAAACCTGGGGAGAAATCTGCCTCTACAAAACTGCAAATCTGTTTACTGATGTAAAATGTTTCAAGGCAGTGAGAGGATGCTCAAGGCAGCAGGCAGCAAACCAGTATAGTTAATGAAGCATGATGCAATGAAATGTTACTCTTTAATGTTACAACAGATATTCAGGTGCAATACCTTCCATGTAATCAAATGTGTATGTCTGCTAACTATCTATCCTCCATTAAAAGCAACTATTTACTTAAAAGAAGTAGAGAAGAATGGCTGGCAAAGAATTAAATACAGAAACGTGAAAACCAGTTGCTGGCTACTCCATCCTTCCCACTTGATAGAAGACTCAGAGCAGGACTGTGTCCATTCTGTGTGTTTCTTTTTCACTTCTCATTAATTGATGATTCATTCTTATTGAAACCTAAACATGGAGAACAGTCTCCTTGAGACAAGGTCTGTTTGAACTCAAACGGTCACATCAGTTTGCATTTCCACTAATAGTCAACGATAATACATGTAAGCACTGGGATAAAGCCTTCCATTTTGCATTTTACTCACCTATGAATTCATCACTTCAGGCTTCTGAGACCTATAGGAATGTAATGGTTTTCTTCATCTCCCCAGGAAATCATAGCTTGTATTGTCAAAAGAGATAAAACCTCTGAAAAATACATAGATGCTTCCCTCCTGTTAAGGTCAGTGAGAATGAATTGCCTAAATATGTCTTGGGCAGCTGGACATGTTCGAAGCTCTGCCGTGTGATTTTAAGCTCTTCCATTTCTGAGCGTACCAGCTGCAGCACACCTGAGGTGACCTCATATTTGGGGTTAAATACTCAGCACAGTCTGAAAATCAAAATTCAGTTCAGTAGTCATGAAAATGTGTTTGAGAATCCTTGCATGGCTGCATTCTCTGATGTATCTCTTTCATTTACATGACTGTGACACAGGTAATGAACTTTTGAATTTAAAATGCATATTTTTGAGGGCTATACAGGTTATATATATTACGACAAATGACTTTGCCCATCTTGCATCTTGTTCAATAATTTTGACTTATGCAAGGCAGCATGATAAGACCATAGATATACCTACTTGGCACAGGCAGAAATAGCTAGAGAGAATTATGGAGAGTTAAGTTTAAGGTATGTTTTTGCTTAAAGGAAATATCTGTAGTGACTTGGAATTAGTCAATTAATGCATCTCCAAGTTTGAATAGCTATATCCTGCTCTCAGGTTTGTAATTGTAAAATGGGATCAATTCTACTAAATTTTTCCTTTTGGAAAACATGACTTTTTGCAGGTTTCCAGAGAAGCTCAGTTGCTCCCAATACTCGGAGCAAATGGAATACAGTCGTATATGTGAAAACAGAACCTGCTGGGCTTGAGCACTTCAGAACTCTTGCCTGAAGGCTCTTTGCATGAGAAGGGTACTATAGTAAATGGCAAGGAGATACACATAGCATTTAACTTCAGGCTTGATGAAGTGTTTATTCCTCAAACACAGACATGCAGGCAAAGCAGTCTTATGAGATGACAGTTTAGTAATTACTAGGTGTCTGGGAATTCATTGCATATGTTGTTACAGAATACACATAATGCAATTACTACTCACTATTATGATTAATTTTCCCTGTGTCTGTGTTTAGAATAGCATGGGGTATAGTGTACAGGTACGCTATATTATAGTGTCTGGTCACCTGTCACAAAGAGAAAGAATATATTTAAGGAGCGCTTCCCAGTCTCCCTATAAAAATGTGCTGACCTTTCCTACATGACATAAATAGTTTAGGAGGGAATAGCTTTGGAGGACCAAATTTGCCTGCACGAACATGGACATCAGAAGCACTTTTCCTCCAGAAAAGGATTTGTTTCTTATCTAATAACAAAATGGATGTGGAAATGACGCGGGTTTTGTTGCAGTTGGAAGAAAATATTTTTCTAATATTTGCTTCTTCTTCTTAGGTTGTATATGTAACAGCCACGTTCCCCTATATCATGCTGATGATTCTTCTGATTCGTGGAGTAACCTTACCAGGTGCTTCCGAAGGAATAAAATTCTACTTGTACCCTGACCTTTCGCGACTGTCTGACCCACAGGTAGGACCATGGTCCATGTATTTATCTACCTCTCTGACTGGGCAAAAACTGCAAGAGTTTCTTGATTTTTTAAGGTTTGGATACAAGTGATTGCTGGATAGTTGTTCGTTGTTAGAGATTTGGAAATGTGGACAGGGCTTTAAAGCCAAAACTGTTTTCGTGTGTTGGAATATTTTATTCTTTTAGTAGATAAATCAGAATTTTCAGAAGTGCTCAGTTGCAGTTGCTGCTTCTGCCACGGAGGGGCAAGAGCATTGCCACTGGTTTCAACAGGAACAACTTTAACTGAAGCTTATCCCTTTTATGGTTCTTTGCTCATTCCAAATCTAAATCTCAGACAAGTTTAGCAGAGAAATTAATCATTCAGTCTGTTGTCTTTGAAGCAGAAGTCTCTGTATGCAGTCAGGGAGGAATGAAGTACTCAAAACAGGAACTGTGTCTTTGTTGTTTCCAGAGTAGGACTGAACACGGAAATAGGGGGTGAGGGTGATTTTTTTTTTTTCAGTGACAAATGACTACAATACAACAGTTATTATATATCATTTGGCTAATATCAAAGAGGGAAAATGATATAAGCTCTACAAAACCTGACAGATTGCAGACACTATTTTACTTACCTGGTTTGGCAATGTAAAAGACATACAGTGTTACTCCTAAGACTATTAAATGGCTCCTGAAATGGAGGTAGAAAGGAAGTTGGGGGATATTTGTCAAAAATAATTTTTTTAATCTGCCTACTGAAAAATTGTCAGCATATTTTTTTTTTAACCTCTGCTTCCTGAAAATCTGTATTTTTTTGCAAAAGACAATGAAGGGGACCCTTCAGGTTACTTTGTTGAAGAATCCAGGATGACCGACTCGTGCAAAGTTCATTTTAAACAAGTAATATTTCCACAGTAAAACCAGCTAGAAAGAAAAAGAGTCATTTAAAATATTGAAAATTTTAGATGAAAATTTAGTCATATTGCCACTTCTGGACTCAGCATTTCCATCGTTCTGTGTCAGCGCAGATGGGAAGTGAAAGACGAGTCGTGGAAGTGACTTTAGAATGTCAGTGATGTGCTGAGCCTCTCCAACAGCTAGCTTGCTTAGAGGTTCACCACAGTTCACCTGAGGAATTAGCACAGTAACAGAGAAAAGCAAGGGGATTCTGTGACACGCTCCCAGTTATTTGTCTGCAACATATAACAGACTCCGACTGTAGTAAATATAGCAAGCCAGTCCAATTTCAGGTGAACCCCATATGTCTTAATTCTTTCTAGCTGAGACAAGAAATTTGATTGTTGTATGCTTGAGGACATGAATGGCGTCTGTTTGTTGTGTCCAGTTTTAACTAGTGTTTCACCCTGCTGTGTGGTTCTGACAGCTACAGTCAGCCACTGCCTCAACAAAAAGTGTTCACTGAGTACTAGAGATGGTGATTCATCCACCTGTGACGACCTACACCTATGGACCTAGTACGAACAGGAGGTAGTCCTGCTGCTTACGTGTCAATTCCTTCACTTGTCCAGCATTGTGCGAGAGGCCTGTTAACAGGATTTTTCACATGCCACTGACACCCTTGCTCCTGTTTGTTATTGAGGGAGGGCATGCAAGCTTAACCAACATTACTGTCAGGCTACAAGGGGTTTTATATGCCTATTTACTCTACTGTCTTCATTTGTAAAGAAATACATTGTTGCCATGACGATTTCCAAAGCACA
Source organism: Eurypyga helias (assembly GCF_000690775.1). Classification (NCBI taxonomy): domain Eukaryota; kingdom Metazoa; phylum Chordata; class Aves; order Eurypygiformes; family Eurypygidae; genus Eurypyga; species Eurypyga helias. Next base: position 49,980 of record NW_010230577.1, read on the forward strand.
TGGTATTAGTCTAAGCAGTCTGTGAAGTACACAGCACTTAAGACACGTGTGCGTGTAACTGTTTGTCCGACACATATAGCTCAGCTGATAGCAGAATGCCTTTTTGGAAGGCTTAGTGGATTGCTTCAACAAGCCAACTTACTTCTCCGTTTCAATGAGACTGACACGTTGCTGCACTTCAGCCTTAGTATTTTAAGTTCCTTTCCACAGGAAAAAAGCAGAAGGAGGATGGACCAGAGTAGAGCTTGTGCGCACTAATACAAGTAATTTAACTGTGGTATGCATCATGGAATGGTTTTAGAGGATTATTTTTGTGTTGAAAAAAATGCTCTGTCACTGACATGGAAATATTTTGTTGAGAATAATCAATTCAATTTTTGAAGAAATTTTTTGAGTTACAGGTGGGATCTCTGCTCAGTTTTCAAGAAATAAAGGAAGTTTGGCTTCTCAATCTTAAAAAATAGAATTTGGCACAACTTGTTTTAATAAAAAAATAAAAGTAAAATGGAATTGTTTCAGCTATATTGCATATTGCAACTTTTGTTGGTAACAAGATAGATATATAGACATTTTCCATTTTATGGAAATGTAGAACCTAAGAGAAACCCAAGATTTTTTGCATCAAACCAAAACTATTCCGTAAGCCTCTTCTCAATTTCTTCTAGAGATTTTTTCCAAGAAGCAAATACAGGACAACAGAAGTAACCTTGACATTTGTGTTTCCACTTTTCATCTTTACTTTTGTTTGTTTGGATTTACTTCACAATATCAAGGCATAATGCATGTGTACTGGCAGAAGTTATTTTCTCCTTCAGATGGAGGTCTGTTTAATTAATGTTCCAGGGAGGCTACTGTGTCTGTATTAGGCGAGTGGTATTTGAACCACAGTGCCAACTATGTTTACTGTGGATTAAATAAATTAAGTTTCTCTTCAAGGCTCACTTTAGTTTGAAGTTCTTGAATCTTTTGTCTTTGTGTAATTTGCATTCCATGGTTTGTTATAGCTTTCTAAGCAGCTATTCAATCTGTCTTTTCAGTTCTTCTTAGCTTTCAAGTGCTGTATTCTCTATTTCATTTTTATATTCTATCTTTTCAGCAGTTTGTATCCTCTTGGTCTGAAAATGCCATCTTTTGTCCTGTGTATCTGTAGAACTCTTACCAATCACATTTGATTATAACCATGGAGTGCTATATTTAAGCTTGAGAAGTGCTTTGTTTCCTCAACAGTAAGGTCTCTATAGCCTTCATGCTAAAATTGGTTTGAAATATGTCCTTCTGCCCCAATCTGAAAGATACAGGTGCTGTTTATGCCTTAAATATGTGGCCTTTCTTGAATTACAACTCACATAGAAGAAGTATTTTATAAAGTCTGTAGGATTATTCTGGGGTTTATGTCTAAATGTGACTCAGAATATGGTTCTGGTTGTCCCTCAGAAGATTTAAGTCACTTCATATGTAATTGTGCTTGTGCGTGGCACTTGCTGCTCATTTTTGGGGAAAACACTTTGTTCTTCATAATGGGACTTTCCAAACTTTTGTGCATGAAAGAGGCTAAATCAGTTAGAGACTAGCAGACATACCACTTTGGATGGATCAAGGAGTGATATTATGGTTAATGATCTGGAAAACACACACATGTAAATTTAAACCCTGCTATAGCAGCAGATTCTTAAGATTAGGAGGAGAATAAAAATAAAGCCTTCTTGTTTATTGTGTCCTTGTATGCTAACAGCTGGCTGTTACCGGTTCGTCATTGGGTTTTTTTTTTGTTTGGTTTTGTGTGTGTAGGGTTTCTTTTAATTAAATTATGTGTATTGTTTTAATGAAGATATTCATTATAGCGTCTGGGGGGGACATGTCAACATAGTCAGAATTGTCTGCTCTGAACAGTTGGTTCTCATCAAGATCTTGACTAAATTTAATGTATCTGGGTTTTGTGACTGTATTGCACATGAGAATACATTTATATGTGGAAAGAATATAGGTTGTATACTCCCGTGTGAATGTTAAGTATGAGAAATGAATGGCAGGACATATTACATATACGACACAGTAAAATCTGAACCATTGCAGTTAGGATTGATTTTAAATCTCTCTGATGTTTTATGTGCAGTGAGAAAGTGTTAAAGTTGCAATAAAATTTCTGAAGGCAGAAACATTTCTAAGGTTTATGACTGGTAATTCAGCTGTGAGAGTTCACCTATTAGGTAGCAGTGACTGTGCAGAGCTTCCAGGTGCTTTCTATGGTTACTCTTGCAATGGGTAGTCCACCTGCTTTGAAAGTGTCTTCCACGAGGACTTTTTCCATCAGTTTTCCAGGCACTGAAATTCAATTGACTGGCTTAATAGCTCACTAGATCTTCCTTCTTGCCCTTCTTGAAAATAAGTTCCAAAACATGAATGCACAGCAGTGAGCATCAACTTAACCCAAAAACCCCTTTAAACTACATAAGATTTATAGTACAAATATGACTCTTTTCCTTACATTTCCCCCTGTCCCAAAAATGTCATTCTTCCTTCATTTTCCTGTGCGGAACTGAGACTAAGTTTTCATGATCTGTGTGTTTACAGAAAAGAACATCAGTTACTATTTTTAGGGAAAACACTTTTTCTTTTTTTTCCCCCCTGAAAATTGTAGTTTTCATTTAAAACTCTTTAATTTTCAGGTTAGCATGAGTTTATTTTGCTAGTTATTCGCTCCTTCCTGAACATCATTTTAGTATGTTTGAACATATATATTTATACTTTAAAAAAAAATTCTATTCACTGTAGCTGTAAACAATTGCTCTCCAATTAGGCCAATTATAATATATATATATTATAAGAGGCATTTGGGAATACTATATAGGAGTAAAGATAATATTTTCTTAAATCCTCTTCTGAAAATCTAAACTGGAAAAGTATTTGAGAATGTATCCTGTTTTATTTCCAGTTTTTAAACATGCAGAGTTGTTTTAGCGCTGGGAGCTGCAGCAGTAATGCCACTCTGGTTCTTTACTACCAGCTCTCTTCCTAGCAGCAGCAGCGATGGGCCAGATCGAGTCAATTTTAGTGCATGCAGCCTTGGAAGCAACTACTGCAATTGTATCGCCACCTTGAGGCCGAATCAAACCCGTTGTTCCAAAGGCAGAAATAATCTAGCTTTGAAAGTGGAGGAAACCTGCATTTAAACAGAAGCGTTTGGGCTCGGAAATTGTGATTTTTTTTTTTTTTTTTGGGTGGGGTGGGGTGTGTGGTTTCATCCTCAGAAAATCAAGGAAACTGTATAGATTCCTGAGGAGTGGATTTTAGACCTGTACTGTATCTACCTAAGCATACTAATCCTTCAAATTGCCACCTAGAAATTTTCATATGTTGGCAATGAAATAATATCTTATTGCCAGAGAATATTTTGATGCTTTTATTTGTTTCAAATTTGAGAAGTGAATAACTTGCAGTCTAATGAGAAACTTGTTTCACAGGATGTGTTCAGTACTGGATGGTAAGCCTAGTTTTTAAGCATAGTACTTGAAGAAAGGGTTCAAAGGCAGGACACATGTCCTAAGTTTTACCAGACTTTTAAGGCCAATTGGTATAGGAATAGTTCCAGCAATTTACTGCATTTTTGACTGTTGTAAGAGTCCGTGCAGCCAATTTAAAATAAAAAGCAATTAACTATGAAAAAAAAATAGTAGTGAAGAGGGGAGGAAGATGTCCAGTTCCCATCCCGCTCATGCAGTTCTGTTAACAGCTATGGAATTTACTCTTCTTTTCCCTACCTTCTTCCCATTCTCTGTATTGTTTGCTTCATCAGGTGTCTACTTTCTGAAGCAGGCAGTTGCAACGCACATGCATGTGAGTTGTAGTAAGTTTAAAAACCAAGTGAAATGCCAGAAATTTGTACAAGGGCTATAGGTATGAAATTCCTGAGCTGAATTTACTGCCTACATAACTGCAAGTCTCACTTTACACATATATCTTTGAATTTGTTCAGCTGATATGGAAACTAAATTTGAAAATTATCCTTTCATATCCTTCTATGAAAGGATAAAAGTATTGCTGCTGATTGTGAGGATCTCGTGTTGCAGTTAAGTAGTAATCCCCTACCCAAACTTTTAAAATTTAAACTTGAATAAGGTTTAATTCTTCTCAAAGACTGCTGTTCGCACCATGATTGCTTGCAAGTTACTGAGATTTTAAATTGATGGAAGCACAGGATGTAGGCTGGTACAGTGTTTAGAAACATTTTGCCCTGCAATGCAGTTTATAATCCCCACAATGAGGAATGATTTCATTTTACTATGTACTATGGCTTTTGCATTACAAATTGTTTATGTGGTTTTAAAGAATAGGAAGACCAACAAATTGCTGTAATGCAGTGCTCTTGCTGAAAGGGCAGAGATGTGTAACAAAGCCATAAATCACTCCTGGGACAGATATTATTCCCATTTTCCCCAAAGAAAGACTGAAGTCAAGCCTGGGAGCACACTCCATTTCCTGTGCTCAAAGGAGCGTATGCTCTCGCAGTGCATCTGTACTGCAGTGATTGGGCACATACATTTCAAAAGGCATAGGCTGAAGAGATTCAAGGTCTTTTATAACACAAATTACTCTCTGCAGTGCATGGAACAGCTTAGTATTCCTTCACCATGCAAGTCATTACACTGTACAAAGATTTTAGGAACATTTGAGTATGCTGTGAGGAAGGCCCGATCTAAATTGAATGCACCGTTACTAAATTCTTGGTTTCTATGAGTGAACGTGACATACATTTATCATTTATGCCGCAATATACAACTCTTTTTTTTTCCAAAAGCGTAATAGTGTGACTTATTTTTTATGTATTTATACTATGATTATTAATTTCAGAAGTCCAGTTATTGCTTTAGAGAGTTATTTCAAGCCCTGAACAAGCAGTTTGCCTCCTCCTCCCCATGTTTTTTCCTTGTGTTTCTTGCTATTGCTACACAAGCAACCGCAAGCTGAGCAGATTTTGGCAGTTAGAAGGGACTTGTTGAAAGAATGGGGTCATTTGGTAATTTCCCTGGGGCTTCTAGGCCACATGAAATCTCTTCCAGCTATCCTTGCAACCCCTAAGCAACCTTGGCAATGGAGAGACATCATCTGAGCTTCAGGAAAACTCTAATTGCACTTTGATATTAGTCTTTATGTCTAGAGTGACATGCCACTGGAGGGAGACAGGATCCACACATTAGCTCAGCATGTTGGCATAACATGGAAAGATTTTTCACTGTTTACAATGATGGCATCTGAAAATAAATACTTGAAGAGCCTTTTTGTGCATAAATTAACATTCTCAGGAACATTTAAATTGTGAATACTATCAATGACTCCAGCCTGTCAGCTGCTCTAGAAGTCACGTCTCCTCGCAAGAGAATGGCTGTTGCCAAAAATTCATGTTTCAGATGAAATTAAAAATTAATAATTTCTACAAAAAATACTAATATAAAATATTAGTAATATTAGTATATTTTTCTATAAAAAATACTAATATAAAAATACTAATACATGGATATTAATAAGGGATTAATAATAATAAGGGACCTTGTGCAGAGTGAGGATAGTCAGTAAGTGAAGCAATTAAATATTCCACACTGTTTCTGGGACAGTCATAAGTGGGTTTAGGATGCCATATAAACAGAGGCATTGAAAATATATATAGTTATTTTAAGAGTTGCTAACAGGATTCTTGTTAATCCTGTTATTCCAGAGGAGTAGGAGAAAAAATAAAAGAGAAGTTTACTACACTAGTGAAATGATGTGCAGCTTGCAGAAAATATGCCCTTTACTGTTTAAAAAACTGAGTGCTCCTAAAGATTTTTCATTATAGACCTGTACAAAAAATTCTTTCTAATCCCCCAGTCATTTCTCTTTTTATTTCCATCCTAGAACCAGAATAACAGTTGAATTCTCAAAAAAGTCCAACAGATTGAAGTGTGGGCACACATCTGCAGAGCTGAAAAGTAGAAATGGCTAAAGTGTATTTGTACACCCCACAAACTACCAACATGCTGTAGGGAGTGACTGTGAGCCTGGAAGGTCACAGCGTGACTGTGAGCAAAGGCCTTTGCAGTAAAATGGAGTTGGGTTCATACATATTTTTCCCTCAAAAGTAGCCTAGAGGAGGCTGGTACTGAAGTTCTGTCCTGGAGATATTCTCTGAACTGATGGAAATACAAAATGAGAAGGAGGCACAGAGGAACTGAAAATGTGTCTTTCTCCAGGGTGGTAGGAAGAAGTTGGGGACTACATTGAGTTGAGGGCTGTGTAGGCATCTTACAACTACATGTGCATT
>NW_010230577.1:56305-65600 GCF_000690775.1 Eurypyga helias
TTCCTACCGCGCTTTTTGTTTCCCTAGCATATAGTTTGTACAACACTTGTGCATACATATGTGATTTATTTGCAAGGGTAGTGTGGGAAAGGGAGAAAAAAGAGGTAGAAAGCAAGGAGAGGGCAGGTGGGAGGTGACTGATGACAGTTGCTGGCACACTGCCCTAATGTGTGTGGGAAAACAAGCTGCCTCTCCCATCATGGACTGTCACCAGCTGCCAGGCAGCTCACAGCAAAGATCCAGATCCAGGAGAGCAAATTGGAAAGATGAGATGTGTATATTGTCAGCTGTGACTTTCTGATGCCCTACTCTGAATGTCTGTGCTAAATTGTTGACTATTCCTTTCTTACGGATAAAGTAACTCCTTTGTCTCAGTATTGTTTTTGTTTAGGCCGTTGAAGCAGGATTGATTGTTGGCTACTTTACCTAGCATTGCATAATTGTTTCTTTCCTATGCTTTATAAAATGTTTATATGCGTGCACACACACACACTAAAGTTATATCATCAAAATTGCCCATGTAGATAAGGGACAGGATGGGATAGTCAACATATTTTTAACTTCAGATTCTGCTGTGGTGCATTACATGACTTGGAGATAGAGTTCATATTATTTTCTCTGAAGTAAGAGTCTTTTAAGAAATAAATGTATTCCTTTATTAATGTTAAATTCCAGACAATTTTATAATACAGGAATTCCTGCAAAGGTCGTTAATATTTTTAAAAGTATCTTCCAAAACTGTGTTCACAGTCTTAGATTTCCATATGTTAACATATTTTCCCATGTGGATGTTTATAGAAAGCTGCTTTAAACGCCAAGGCCCAGATAAACTGAGCATTCTGTGACCATTTGCACCAGATTCCTGGCTGTAAGAATATCTTTTTATGCCATCAGAGAACAGAGGCAATAACATGTGTTTTGTCACAGCAAAACACTACTGTTTCAATTTAGGACTGTAAATAAGGATAAGGAGAGAAAGAATCTGACTGTCACAAGGAGAAAGGCAATAAAATGCATTGAGTAAATCTCTTACAAACTTGGCAGGAAATAATCAGATGTTGATGCAGTTTGGGATATAGGTTCACCGATCTTTCATTTGTTTGTTTATTGTCAACCCATGTGAACTTTTCAGAGAAAGTTTTAATCAAGGAAGCACAGCTGAATTTGTAAAGAATGGGAGGCAGAATCTGGTTCCTGGTGATTGTGTACTGAAGTTCTGTGTTGACTTATTGGCATTTTAACAGAACAAACACAAAACACTTCACGCAGACTGGGGCTTTAAAAAGTGTTTTTATGTTAACTAGGTGTTTTCCTTGATTCTTATTACTATTATTACATTTTGAAAAAAAATCTTCTTTAGGAATTAAAAATTAAATGCTTTATTTAAAAATAGAGAAATAACATTTGACCTCAACTTTTCAGTTTTTGACTAAATACTTTTACTGTTTCCCACAAATTTACAAATAACATAAATTAAACTGAATCTTCATTCTTCTGTGAAATGAAACATTTAATCATTGTCAATACTTTCAGTAGCTCCCTTAATGTCAAGAAGTGCTGGTCTCAAGTAAAATTCCTAAATGGCTTTTTTCATTCTAGTGCTTTTTTTTTATCTTGAACTCTGTTTAAGTTTCTGCCAGCTCTGTGGCATAAATGAAAGGTTTTTCATTGACCAGCTCCCTTTAAAAAGGACTAGGCTCACAGCAGAATTTTAGTGAACGTTGAGTGACTTGTTTACTGATATTTGCCAGTTGGGTATACAGTTCCTGTCACTCTCAAAACAACTCACGCTTTTAAAATACTCTAAATCCCACTGTGTAAAATAATAAAACAACATCATGACTCCGAGGGATGTTCACAAAAAGGTAGTAGTGAAAGCTAATACTTTCCCAGCCTGGGGGTCTAAATGAACTTGTTTATCCATCCCTGAAGGTGAGCAGAACATAGGTAGAAAATGATTGCAGCAGTTAAAGCACCGAAAAAGGTATAATTGGGGCACTAGCCTTCAGTGAGTTACTAACTTGTGGATGAGGACAGAAAATGTGGCACACGCTTAGGGATTGCAAACTAAAATGATCTGTTCTGTATTTTAATCTTCACAACAAAGTAGATAAGGTGGTCCAGAGTTGTCATATTTAACAATACGTATGTAACTGACCTGTATAAGCAAGGTTCTGACTTTGTAGATGGCTGCCTCTTTCATCAGTGGAGAGGGAAATGTGTCTTGGGAGTGTAGGTCTATCAGCCACCATTTGCATTGGTCTTACAATCTTTTTTCACTGATTCTGTAGAACACTTGGGATGGCCACAGTCTTACAGCCAGAGCAGAGACAGGGCCCTTGGCTTGAGTGAATGAGGCAGAAGCTAAGAAAGATAGGGGCTCATTTACTCTCCTGGATATTTTGAGACTGACCAGGCAATGATTTTCAGTATCACTGACACCTGTATTTTTGTATATATACATCGCTCCACCTACCTGTATGTTGTTAAGTAGTTTAGGTCACAAAAAGGTAATATATGGTCACTGACTAAGTCAGTTTTTAAAGAATCCAGTCTCTCAAAGACAACTCCAAGTAGTAAAATATCAATATTGTGCTCCCTTTAGGTCCGAGAGAGGTGGTTTGTTGGGTTTTTTCATATGCTGGCTTAAGTTTTTACTTTAGCTGCACAGTATTTATACAGGTGCAAACAGGGGTAAGAACTGAGTGTGTATTACCAAAATACAGTGTTGAAGAATGAAGACTAAATGAGTTGGCAGCAAGTGGGAAAGGGAAGAAATAAACAAAAGCATGGTCCCTTTTTGTCTGCTCTCCATCCTTTTGTACTGAGTACTGTAGATTGGAGGTATCAGACAGAAGCAAATTGTCCTTCAGATGGGGGGTGAAATGTGCAAGGAATGATTTTGAGGGACAGACACAGCATCAAAGATGTTTGCGGGCTGCAACAACTTATGCATCACTCCATGCTTCTGGCTGGGTATGAGGAAAAGCTCTTACCAGCACATCAGCTCTTTGAATATTTCAGATAAACATTTAAATAGGCCTAGGATATCAGCAGTACAGTGTTTGTTTCCCAAATTAAATTCTCCAAGACAAATCTGTCCCAGGGAAGAGATGACAAGCTTATGCCTGAAGGTCTAAAACAAATTTGCTTTAATACTTTGCCTTTTTCCACACACAACACCCGCCTTGCGTTTGTTTGCTCCTTACATAGTGATGTAAGCTTCTTTAAACTTTCAGGTGGAGTCTCAGTGACTTGTAACTGAAAACAACCAGAAAACCCCAAATGCCCCCTTAAAAAATATAAAATAATAACAATAATAAATCTTAAGATCTGATATTGATTGGACAAGTTGTTGCTCTAAGCTTGCTGGAGGAATCTCAGAGATTCTTGGCACATAACCCTGGGTAGGTGCCAGGCTCTTGGTCTGGTTCCAAGCAAATTCCAGCTACCATTTGCCAGTAATTAACTCTGAGACACATAGTCAGATGGTACATACCAAGTTATCATCTTTGCAGCAATGCAGTGGTGCCCTGCCAGTTGCAGAGCTATGGCCGTGCTCGTTCATCCACAGAATCAGATTTGTCCAAGTGCACAGAACAAGTTAGTGGCTGGTCTACCTACCCCTATGTGCCAGACCAAATTCTTTACTGGCCGTCTTGGTCACTTGATAGCAGTGCTTGCGGTCTGTTGGAGATGCTACAAGTCTTCCCACTTCTAGCTGGCCATTACAGTTAGGACTGGAGGGTTCGGACTTGCAGGCAAACTAAAAGTATGGGGAGAGATGAATGTAAAGCTTGTTAGTCATTCTATGATTCTATAAAATGCCTAAGTTAATGACTATCACTTAGTACTTAATCATTGATGAAATTCAAGGACGAAGAGGCTACAAGACAAAGAAGTAGAGTTTCTGTTTGTGAATATGGAGTCTTGGAGACTTCAGTGAATACATATAAATGGTTTTATGGCATACACTCACTGAAGAGGTAAATGTAATGCTCCGTATTCTGGAACAGTTTACTACTGAGCAGTGCTGCCACAGAAATTATATTCTGAAGGTTTAGCTGTGAGGTAACCTTAATGGACTTTTACTTTGGCTTCCTAGAATTGCTGTTCTGTTTTGACTGAGAAAGATAAGTAGTATGTAGCCTTTTGTTTTAACTCATTTGGGTTTGCTGTGCACAGTGGGGCCACATTCATTTACCCTTGGTTGTTGCTTAAAGAGGTTTTATTGGCTTTTCGTTTCTGTGTACTTCCTTCAGCTGTCATGCACATGGCTTTGTGTGTTCTTGGCTCATTCCTGTTACAGGTGTTCTACATTCAAACAACTGGATAAAAATATTTGTTCATAGGTTGGTCATGATTGTACAAAATGGCAGGAAGTTGGGCACCAAACACAAAAGCTGTATGAAAGGCAAGGGCCAAGATGCTCTGTCTCTGAGAAGTCCTGGGGCAGAGCCATACAGTTTAAAGGCTGTTGGTTACCCATGACCCGTATCCAGAAGGTACATGACAGGGGTGAGAGGGGTGGTGGGACTCCCAGGCTTCCTGTGGAGACAATAGAAAGAGAAAGCCACCTTTGGAGAGCATTTCCATTGCATCATATGCAAGTCATTTGAACATGCAAAGTTATATAACATTTTGATACCATTTAACTAACTGGAATAAAGTTGGAATTTATTGTTTTGGTAAATGTTTGCTGTAGCCTTCCCCTGGGCATCTGGTTTTGGCAACACTTAAAAGAGGAAAGCGGGCTAACTTTGCAATGATTGAATGTAGCCGTACTTTTGTTATATATTTATATCCAAATATGTACCCCTTGTACATAAGTAGCCAAAGTGTAAAACTGTTTGTGTTTGACAGTCTTGATACTAATTTGAATCTTTTTATTCTGTTGTCTTAAGTCATATGAAACACAAAATGCCAGTTCTCAAATGAAAGAGGATTTAAGATGTTTTAGTAAAGTGGTTAATGCTCTAGATTAACTATATGGCTTTTCTTAGTTTTCTGGGGCAAATTTTGCTGAGTTATGATGAGATTATCACATCCATAGCTTTGTTGAAGGCTGACGGAGTAAAATGTGATTAAATTGTAATAAAATGATGTACTTTACTGTCTGTCAATTTGGATTGTTGACCTATATTGTCAGTAGCAATATTTTAAGGAGTATGTTGCACAAGATTTCAGTTTTGAGATTACTGTTTTGAAAGCTGATTAACTTTTAATTGTCTCTTTATTATTTATTCTGCCTAAGCATTCAGGTTTTATTATGTTTGTGAAGGGCAGTATTTAGATTATTATGTGGGCAGCAGGAAATCAGTGCTGTCTTCAATTAAGCATTTATTTGTATAGCAGCATGATAGATAATAAGTTGTCACTTGGCAACTTTAATTGGTTTATTAAATACTGGTTGTAGTTGAGGGATTTTCTAGAGACTTTCATGTTAAATTTTAAAAAAATATTTTTCACTTTTCCTTTTGGTCTTCAGGTGATAAATATTTTTTTTTAAATAAATAAACCATAATAGACGTATTCAGTGGATATTAGCTGGAAGCTGGACCACAGATTTGGTGGTATTGTAGACAATTAAGTAGTTAGAGCAGCTTTTCAGAGAGCGTATTGTATTTGTGATGCTCCTTAGAAGACTGGTCTGCTCGTTAAATAGCAATGGTAGCTCTATAGAGTAGTATATAGCCAACAGTCACTGGTGGGTTTTTTTTGGGTGAAAAAGCCAAAAAAAGCTTTTACACATTGTCAGACCTGAAACTGGAGCACAGCCCTGCTGGTTCTGCAGCCAAGGCACCGTTCCCTGTTTGTGTGGCACTCAGCCAGTAACTCAGGAGGTCCTACTGGAACACTGCCTTGGATATGGCAAAAGCCTATAAAAATGGAGATGTTGTGGGTTTAGAAAAATACAAAAGAATGTGCCATTTCACACAATGAATAAATAAATGGTAGAACTTGCTGCTAGAGGATGTGGGAGGCTGAAAGTATAAATTCATTCAATTATTTATGGATAGGTTAATTGTGAATTGTTAAGCACAGGATTCGACATATAACCTTTGGTTCCAGCTTGTTCCTGCTGGAGAATTTATGTCCAGCTTCTATTGGCAAGTTCCCTGTCCCAGGGTGTCCACCCTGCAGGTGCAGTCTCCTCTGTCCCTCCTATAAAATACGATGAAGTATATGCCAGCTAGTCAGAGCAAGCTTATTTGAATAGAGAATAACGCATTAGTGGCTGACTGCTACAGTTTCATAGTTTAACTGATATCTTTGATCTTTTGATAGCAAATTATTCTTCATTATCTTATGCATGGATTGGTGGGCAAGGTGTGCCAGAACTTGTATAGGCATGGAAACAAAATAGGCCTTGTTTGGGTACTGGCATTATCAGGTGAGAGACCAAGGGAATTACAGCAGTGAGTGTGAGAAAACAACGAGATAATTTTAGTTAGTGGAATGGACATTCAGCTCAACACGATAATTTCTTCTGCAGAACAGAAATAAGCATCAAACGATCTTATTTGCTTGAAAGTATATAAGTTGATGCTTTACATTTAAAACTTACCTAGAAAAAAGACTGTGTGGCCCAGTATGCTGTCTCCAGCAGTGGACCTAAAAGGATTCCTTAGCGGAATATATGGTATTTGTCCTTTGAACTCTTTGGATGGCCAGGTAAGGCCGGTAACACTCTTCCTTGTGCTTAGCCCAGGATGTTGTTGGCTGTCTCTGCCCTAAGGGCACACTGTTGACACATGGTCAGCTTGTCCCCTAGGACCTTCCAGAAAGTTGACCCCTAGCCTATATGGATGCATAAGGTAGTTCATACCACAAAAGACAAAGCTGTTTCTTGTTGTCTGTTTTATCATTTCTTAGCACTTTCAAAATCTATTGTGACTTTTTTTATGTGGGGAGACCATAGTCAGAACTGCATGGAGTATTCAAGATGTGGACGAAGAAAGGATTTATTCAGTGGTATAATGCTGTTCTCTTCCTAAGTATTCTTTGTGTTTATTTGTTAATAATGAGTAGTGCTTAATTTGCTTTCTTGACCACTGCTCAATCAAAGTAGACTTATATCACCTTCAACCATGTAGTTACTGACCACTTCCAAAAAATTTAGGAGCAATAATCTTTCTTGGTTGGGTTTATCTTTTCTGCAGTTTCTAAGGTTTACCAGCAGCTTCTGTCATGTTTCCAATACCAAGTATAAAAGGAACAGCAGGAGCAGAGGGAACTGGCTCTGGAAACAGAGATTAATTCTGCACTGTTAATGCTATAGAAACTTGTTTGGTTTCTTAATTTTTGAAATGCAGCTGCCAGTGGCACAATTCCAGCAGCTGGGCCAGAATCCAATGCTGAGGTGCCCACCCGTGGCACTATGCCAGCGTAGTTGAGAAGGAAAAAGATGTTCTTCACCCCTGGGCAAGTCAACATTGCAGACTTTTGTTTAATTTTCCTTTGGGCTTTGATGTTTTTGGTAGTGGTGATAGAAAGGAGATGGTGTGGGTTAGGGAGCTAGGCTCTTATGACTGCTATTCTCTGCTTTCCCTGAAGAGTCAATAGAGAGAGATTGTTTTATTATATTCACTTGTTCACTGCAGCCACTGAAAATACAGGTAGTATGAATGGAAACTACAGCCATAAAAAAGATTATTGACACTCAATGCCATCTTACTCAACACAGTCAGAGGAAGGTAGTAATGTATCTGATCTAACCTGAGAAAGTGTCAATCAAATGTTTAGTGCATCAATTGCCCTCAACAGCCCTTAATGCTGGTGATACTAATGTAGAAAATGCAAGAACAAACAAAGAAGAATTAAAAAAATATGTAAAAATGAAGAGCACATTTTGAGAGCTCTTTCCACCCTGCTCTTTCTCTGTATTGACAGTGCCTGTCAATATCTGCACACCCCATTCTAAGGAAGAAAGCAGAATTGTCAGATCTCACTGTAGAATGCAACCTGGGGAAAAATATATAGTATTGGTACAGAGAGACGCATCCCTTACTTGTATGCCTTGACACAAGCTCTTCAGTCAAAGACAGTTCTTTCTGTCAGGAGTTAACCAGATCTTTGTGTGCATATGCGAGGACAGAGTAAAGACCTTGGGTACACGTTACATACCAAGTCTTGGCCTCTTAGATCTGTGAATCAACAGTATCTTGAGACTGAGTTGACCAGACCATGCAGTGTCCTTAACAGGGAACTTCTGTCTTTGCAGCAGTTGTATACAAGGGTAGAATCTCCATATATGCATATTTTACTATATTTACTACAGTCATCCTCATCCCTAATTGTGACCATTAGGGTTCCTTCTGCAAGATATTTGCAGTCAGGAAAATTTTTTGTGTTATCTAAAGGTCTTCAGAAGTCAACAAATATGTAATGAACATAAGTAAGCTTTTGTGGGATAAATTTTTATTTACTGCTTAGAAAATCTGGATACATTCCTGAGTGGGTATTTTTTGTTTAGATGAGAATTTATATAATTTGGTTTTTCCAACCCAACTCAATTTTAAAGTTTTTATAACATGAGGGATAAGTGTTGTGGTTTTTCTTTGGGTTTTTTGGGGGTTTTTTTAGATTTATTTTACTCTGCATGTGCTGTCCTCAAGCCCATAATTTTCCAAATGTTGCATTAGAGTAGTAGAATATATATTAACTCTTCACAAATCTCAAACTTCAACTTGATAATATTTCTGCAAGCAAAAGAAACCAATAAACAAGTCTTTTAGTTGCAGTTCTTGTTTTAGAAATTCCAGTTCCATGAAAATGAGCAACGTAAAATCTTGGCCCCTGGAAATGTATGGGAAAATTTCAGTTAAATTTAGTGCCCTAGTACTGCAGAAGCTTTACCTTTTTAAAAAGAACTGTAAAATTTTAAAGCATTCAGTAGTGAGGTGGCACATTCTCTGTCTTCTGAGTGTCCTTTCTTCCTTTGTTTAACACTGTATAGCATTAAATGTAATTTTTCCTTAAACAGAGGAATTCTTACATTGCAAAGTAGACATTAAAAGATGCTGGAGGTGAAATACGCAACTTGAGTAGAACTTTCAGGATTAGAAGTGGTATCTTCCATTCCCACAGGTCCCACTGAAAATCACTGGGCACTGCTGAAGATCAGAGTTTGTACCATTTGATAATAGGTACCCTACTGAAGAACCAGTGCTTTTAATTCCCCGTATAAGAAACAGAGAGAAAATAGACACCTCCAGAGGGTAATTTTTCCCACTTAATGATTGAGAGCTTTTGAGGAGGGGCCAATCTCTCTCCTTTGCTACGGGGGAACTCG
>NW_010230577.1:65619-66259 GCF_000690775.1 Eurypyga helias
ACCCTTAAATTAACGGTGGCAGACAGACTTTGGCATCATAGCTATATTATAATCACTAGTTGGGATGAGTAGGACCCTTGACTGACACAACAGTCCTGAAAAAACTGCCAATATAGTGATAGCTTTTCTGGGAAAACAGCGCTTTTGATGTGACACTGTCTTTGATGGTGCAAATGGCTTGTTCTACAGGCAAGTTTCTACAGGAAAGTTCTGTTTTCCTAACATAAACTGAATCCACCCTGGGAGTATCTTTCTGGCATCACATTAGGCACAGATTTACTGAGCAGGGAGAGGGACTGTGAGCCAACTTTTTGCAGAGTCCTAGTCCCATTTTTGTTCCAATTCAGGCATGCCTGTACAGCTTCTCCTTCCACAGCAAAGCGGGATTCAGCCCTATGGTATAGCATATCCTTCTTGAATGGATGGAATAGTTGTACCCTGCATGTGGCCATAGTGGTTTTTAAATGCTACTTTTTTGTGAGGCTACTTAACAAACTAGAACAGACTTGACTATATTATGCAGCCTTATTGCATGACCTTGCTGCAGAACTGTGTAGCATATAAACATTGAAAATGGAACTCAAGCGGCTACATCTATGTTCTCTGTTCCGTAAGAGTTCTGTGCTGGATTCAGCCAGGA
>NW_010230578.1:0-6406 GCF_000690775.1 Eurypyga helias
GATCATTTATAAAAACATTAAAGAGTGCTGGCCCTAAAACCAATCCCTGAGGAACCCCACAGTTGACTGACACCAGCCTGATGTAACCCTATATACTATGACTCTGAGCCCAACCCTTCAGCCAATTGCTCACCCAACGTATAATGGACTTGTCTGTGTGATGCACATTTTGTCCAGAAGGATACTGTGAGAGACAGTATCAAAAACACTACTAAAATCCAAAAACCTAACATCTACTGGCTTTCCGTGGTCAGCTAGGTAGGTGAGCTTGTCATAAGAGGACGTTGCTTAAACAGGACTTTCCCCCCATGAGCCTGTTCTGGCTGTGACCAGATGTACAAGTATAAAAATACGTGATATTCTTTTACTCCATGCAAGACTTCTTATGCCAGGTGTATAGAGTATCAATAGTTGTATAGAACATCATCATTATCACAACATCTGCCAATGGATATTTTAGCTGTCTTTCACAGAAAATATTCTATGATTCTTTGTAATAGAGACTGTATTATACAAGAAGATGACACAATGAGTTAAATAACAAATATTAAAAAAATGGCTGTAGACTGAATCCTGGCTATGAACTTCATCTAATTCCAGACATGGAAATGGATCTTTCCTTGTTGTTTTAAATGACATCATAAATAGTAAATTTCATTAAATTCCTGAAATCTTCTGGGGAAAAAAAATAAACAAAAAACAAAAACCCAAAACTTAAGATCCCCTTCCCACATAAAAAGTTGAAAGGGATCTGCAAATATGCCTGATGCTCAGTTAATACCATGTAATCCTTTCTAGCTAGAAGAACTTCCTCCCACTTGGCCTCCACACGTACGCCAGCTTTGCCAGGCTCCTGAAAGGCCTCGGGGCTGGCAAACCGTTAATGTCTTTTGAGTCACCCCAGATAACCAGGAACAGTTTGAACACAAATTTTGTGTCTCACCATAAAAGTATCTAAAAGAAAATCCACTATGTAAAATTTAACAATCTTAGCTGACTAGATTTTAAATAAATTTTTCTTTTGTCAGATGGTGCTTTTTTAGTAACCATCGATTCTGGCTCATCTGAACTTGCCTTTTTAAGCATCACAGAACTGTCAGTAGAGGCTCAAAAATTCAGTGGTGTTTTCTTTTTTTTAAAAAAGGGGAAGCATATCTAAACTAATATTTTATTCTTTCAGAGAATGTGAATGTACCAAGGATGTGGACTATGAAGTTCCTGGAAAAAAATGAACCCAGAATAAATACACTGTGATTAACTGATAGTTTATTGGTAATTCTCTACGTTGCACTAAAGGCAAACAGCTTCTACATTCTTAGGGGTAAAGGATGCTGAAAAGAGCAACCAAAAATGGTAGACTTCAGCAGGCTGCTGGATAATGTTAAATCAGCTCCCCCTTTTTCACTGATGATTAAGTCCTTCTCTAGCCAAGCTTACCAATTAGAGATTTCCTAAGCATATTATAAAGTGAACAGGGAACAGTAGAAGAAGGGACGAGTCTTCAGTGACAAACCTAAGCTGCAGAACAGTTATGTGGGAAAAAAAAAAGAAAAACAAACCCAAACAAACAAAGAAATAAAACAGGAAGTATGGGCCATGTATCTATCATTGTTACTCAGGAGACAGGTATGAACATAGCTAACATATCATGGATTTTGCATAATTTTTACTGATAAAAAAACACTGGTGTATGAAAAGTTCATCCTGTATTGACAAATAGCACCTAAAAAAGTGATATCTTTTTAATCCTCTGGAATTCTGGAGACTCTTGTAATATATATATATTTAAAAGCTGGTTTTGCCATTACCTCTGCTTCTGCGTGTGACTTAGAAGTATAATTCAGCTTCTTCTGTGGAAGAGGTGAGAGATACAAATTAGGGTAAAGTAGACTGAACTTGGGCTGCACTTCAAATATGGTTTGCATGATCCAAAGGATGCTAGTGCTTACTGTTGCCAAAAACTGGTGTTCAAAATACATTAAATAATCAGGATATCTCAGTTCCTTAAGGGACTATGTACACATTTTCAGTACTAGAACAGCAGCTGAGTCTGACTTCCAAGCTAGTTCCTTAGGTCTGTTTCAGAGTTGGTGAAAGGGAATCCAGGGTAAAGGAAACATGTTCATTGGCTCACTGATCCTATACATATAGAGGCTGCATTCAAAGAAGTGCATGCCATGACTGTCTTATTTTGGTAAAGATGATAAACACAAAATCTGTTTTTTCAAGTATTATCACCACTCGTTCTTTGCCCCTTTCTTTGTCTTGGTTTGAAAAGCTAAAAATATCACTGACCGTCATAGTTGAATTACTTTTTGGTTGCACTTTGCAACAAGCAGGCTGTCAAATTCAGTGTACAAAGAGGAGGATAATGTGTCATAACTGCAAGTTTTATGGAATTTTTTAGTAATTTATCAACTTTCAAGTAACTTAAGAGGATATCTTAGGCTATACGCATGGGACAACAAGAATATACTGAAATAATAGCTACTACTAATTGCAAATTTTCAGATATAAATAATGTTTATTGTTCTCTGATGCAAAAAAAAGCTCACTATTTGTTTAAATGTAAACCTGCGATCAAGCCTGCAGATGTCAATGGGAACATTTGCATGCATAAAGCTAATCTGCTGCTAAATTATTTAGTTGAGTCAGTATTTAGTGCTGAAATTCCACCAGGATTCACAGCCGGTAAACAATACATGGCTTATTGCCTATATTGGGGATTGATAAAGTATGGGTTTTTTTCATACAGTTCTTTCAGAAAGTGACCAGAAATACTCCTGGGTCATGTATTTACTGGTAGGTATAGTGACTGACACTTAAGGAAACACTAGCATTCAAGGTGACTGAAAAATGTAAACACAGCTGTTGTGTGAAGAAACATCTGTTCTCTGAGCATCTACCAGCATCTTGGATTGATCTGCCTGTCCCACACCTGCAAGAAAACCTGCATAATCCATATATTACAAACCAGCTGCAGAACATAACGTGTATGTTCTGGAAGGAATACAGAAAACTCCAATAGACAGCAAAACCACCACACTTAAATTTTGTTCTTCCCTGTCATTTAGCAAAGAAAATGCAGGGAGGTGTCTGTCCATCCCAAGCAATATCCTTCAGGGTTTAACACAACAAAACAGTTTACACTGTGTGCGGTGAGCTGTATTCATGGAATCAGTCTGGCTTTTTGTTTTGGTTTTTTTTTTTTTCCAAGTCTCAACCTGCTTGAACAATAAAATCCCAAGACAGAGAATGTTGTGGGAGACAATTCTCTGAAACCATGTTTTCTTCCAATTTACATGCAGGTAACAATTTAAAAGCAAATATTAAAAAGGTCAAATCATTGATTGTGAAGAGAACTTATGAAAAATTGGAGGCACCCTACACACACACTTTTTAATTTGTCTAGCTATTTTGCAATGATTCATGCTGCACTCAACATAGAAATATTTTTTCCAGCAATGTTTTTTTCTGTAGTTCACCATTTAAGCCCCAGTGAGATCTCATTCCAACTACCAACCCACAAACCTTCACTTTTTCTTTCATCATGGCATTTTTCCTGTGATATTGGATTCTCATTCTTTTTTCCTACTATTTGGATTGTCCTTTTTTTCTATAAAGTTGAACTCCCTCTGAATCCAAAACTTGAAGCATAACTCTATGTCTTTTTTTCAGAACCCCAAATCTATTGGAGAACAGGAAACTAACTGTGTTTAGAAAAGTTCTCAAAGGATACATCTCTTCCAGAGTGTTACAAGTTCTTGTATTGTTAGGATTATTTAGTGTGTTTTAATAATTTCTGGGTATTGTATGGCCAGGGAGCATTCCAGATTTCCTGTGCCGGTCCACCACAGGTTGCTACCACAACTAGGAGATGGAAACCGTGTATATTTACAACTTGCCAGCTTCTCTGTCATGGTGGGGGGCAGGAAATACTGGAAACGATGTTGACTACTGTTCTATGAGTTTTCTTCAGTTTGAAAATGTTATGGATGAGACCAAATAGCCATACAATGTTAGTGACTTTCATTTACTCCACGCAGAGATAAAATCTGAACTCCTCATTTGGATTCTTTAAGTTTTTATGTCTCATTACTACTCCAACTCATTTTGTTGCCCACTTAGTAACACACATTGCCAAGCAAATCTGTCTTTCAAAGCAGAAGAGAACTTGGACTTCTTTCTTGCAATGAGAGACAAAGAAAACCAAAGTTAGCATCATTAATTTTAAAGATATTTGAAATTTCAAAGAAAGGTATCATTTTTGCTTGGAACAATAAAAGAGCTTTCTTTCTCTTACCCCACTAGGAATGAATAGTACACGGGAGGTAAGCTTTACTGCTGCTTTATGAAAAGACACATATTATATTAGGAATCTTTTCTTTGTTGCATATGATCACAACATTGTCTGTTGAAAAAGACAGAAATTGGTTCTGCAGAATTTTCAGGGGAATTTGTCTTTTTCTAATACAAGTGGGAGAATGGTAACCTGTTGCCAGCACCTACTAATTTACTGACAAGTGCCTATTAATTTGCATCCCATAGCATTGAGAGTGAAATCACAGAATGAAATTGTTGCTAGTGTAGGATGGAAATAAGGGTTATGAAAACACTGCTATTTTAGGAAAACTTAATTTCAAAGTTAAAATGTATATCTGATTTTCATTAATCACCATGCATACCGAAAGTCCGCTTTTTTCTGTTAGTCTGTAATTGTTCTTCTCTGTATGTAAAATATAAACCAGGGTGGGTTTTCTCAATGTTTTCATAAATGAACCCTCTGCAGTGTTCAGAGTTTCAGAAAAAGAGAAAGTTCACTCTTCTGTACCTCATGCTTGAGCATGCCAGACATTATGTTCTGTGAGTAATTGATTCCAATATGAAATCTTAGCTTAAGGTTGGCATACAACAGATTTTCAGATCGATTTCTTTTCTTTTCTGAAGGACTAAAAAAAAATATTCATGAAAATGCACCTATGTTTCACAAAGGTTTAAAAATGAAAGATTTTCACAGATGGAAACATTAATTCAAGCTGAAAACAACATTTGAGTCAAATATAAATAAAGAAGTAATGTCAAATGTTCATATGGTAGGACTACATTATCCTACATTAGGTTAAATCTGAACATGGGTACAGTTTCTTAGAAGTTGTTAGAAAGTCTAAATGACATGTAAAAAAAAACTTTTTTAGCTAGGTTCAAGCTCAATATATCAGTGTACTTTAAAAATGCAAATCAATTTTTACAAACAAAGAAAAGTACCAGTAAGTTCAAAAACTGAACTTTTAGTTTTCTGTCATTAAAGTTAAGATTTTAGAACATTTTAAAAAGCATTTAATAGACTCCTGATCTTTCATTTTCTTCTAGCAGTGTTTAAAGCTCTTCAAGGATATCTCAGCATGCAGCACATTTAATATTATAGAGCAAGTAAAATTAAATATATAGATATTAATAATGAAATCATGAAAAAACCAAACCAAAACAAAACAAAAAACCCACACAGGAAAGAAACTGATCCTCAAAATCAAGCAGCGAATTCCAAGTTGTGGGAATTCCAAGACTCTGTGAAAAAATGGGATTTCATTAATTTTTTTATTTTAGTTAAATCTTTAACGTGACTTTAATGCTAATAACTTTCATGTCATGACCATTTCTGGTGTGATTTTTGTTTGTTTGTTTGTTTGTTTGTGTTTGGAGGTTTTTGTTTTGTTTTGTTTTGTTTTATTTTTACATGCATTTCTGGAAGTTCCTAAGTTAATCGTAATTATTTCTCAGTTCAGATTCAGAAACCTATAACCCTCTTCAGTCTAACTCATGAAATGGCCTTTATTTTCCCAAGCAATATTTTCACATGTTCTTCTGAATTTTTGAAATTAGTCTTGTCTATGAAATTAGTCAAAGCCTAGTGCTTTGAGAAGTAAACCCCAGAAAAGTCAAGTACCAAAATCCAGGGTTTTTTTTCCTATAGACTTTTCAAGATCGTATTTTCAGTGCTCCCTATTTTTATTTGTTCACTGTGTGAAATATCAGGGTATGAAGTAGAAAATAAACCAAAAGAAATCAAAACACAAGTCAAGTTTTCAGTTATGTTCCATCTGTTTGCAAAACCATATTTCCACCTACCAATGTGTTCACTAGAACTGAGAACATTTTAAAAAGTAATACTAAATTTGCAAGTTTCCAAGTAAATATTACATTGAAAGCCTCTAATTAATAGTGTATTTAAAAAAGTTCAGAAACAAAGTTACTCAATTAACTTAAACTAAACTACCTATATATAATACCACATTTCCCTAAAAACACTATTTCTTTTATTCCTTTTTCAATAGTGCATCATGAACATTTTAAACCAAATTAGCTTTTCTTAATTATCTTTTTTACCACTCCTTTTTTTTTTTTTTTT
>NW_010230578.1:6498-6909 GCF_000690775.1 Eurypyga helias
GTTTTCCTCCCGCCCCCCCTGCCAGGGCCAGGCCCCCCTTCCACTATTATAGAGGGAAACATGATCCTATCTTTGCATCAAACCACAACAAATTTTTGTCACTTATTTGAAATTTTGATCAGCCTGTAAGACTTGAAAGCTGTTATTAATCAATATAGGGGAACAGATTATCTGATAGAGCTTATAGTCCATATGCCATGGAATATAGGTCATTCACACTACTGACATCATATGCCTTGAGAAGTAATATTATTCAAGGTTATAACAGATAGATCTAAGAAATTTTTCATCATTATAATTAAATGCAGAAAAAATTATTACATGAATTTATTCTCAAGACATATCTTGTTTCAGATCTAACCTCCTCACCACCCCCTGAAAAAAACAAACCAACCCAACCCAACCCAACCC
>NW_010230579.1:0-17173 GCF_000690775.1 Eurypyga helias
GCCTCCGGGGGTGGCCGGGGCAAGGGCGGCCGCGCTAAGGAGCGTACGCCCGCCCAGGGCATCGACACACAGCTGTGAGAGAACGGGACTACGGCCCTGTGCGTGTCGGTTTGACCCCAGAGGCAGCTGATGTGTAGGCGTTTGGGGGGGGGCGGGGCGAGAGTTTTAAACAAATATATCGGTTTGGGTAGTTAGCTGCTTTGATGCATCCTTGTTTAATTCCATCGTCTTTTCTGAACAGCAGAGAAGTGATGGGAGAGAGCTGCTTCACTTCAGGCTCTTCCAGACGATACTTGGTGCAGGACTTTAGTTTAGACTTTAGACACTAATACTTCTCTGCCTCCAACTACTGTGACTTTTCTTGTCCCTCTTCCCTAGACATCTAAGCTTTGGCACAAACAAAAATTCAGCACATGCTATTTCTCCTAACTTGCCTGCACTCAGTGTGGTGGCTACTACTGTTGTATTGGACTGTAAGTCTCCTACAGGGATAATGACATTGCATCTGCTTTTAGAGAGCTGCAGACCAATCCACGACATTTTAAGGAAGGCACTGATTTCTAAGCAAAGACCCTTAACTCTGTGTTTAGGCTGGAGTTTGTTTTGATGCCTGAATTTTAAAGCTTTGATAAAACGAGTTAGCCTTCTAATAGTAAATGAGTTCTGGTATGCAAATCAGGACATTCCTTAAAAATCATAAAAAACCCTGTAAAGCTTGGGAAGTCTGTAGATGTTGATTCTTATAAGTAATGTCACATTCCACTTCTTGTTTTAGACAAGGACTGCCAAAACATGCCTTGCGGCATCATCCCCTGCCAGAACCACGGGCTGAGGTGTGCCTGGCCGTACCCACGGCTGAAAACTACCACGAGACCTCAAGGTACTTGTCATAGCATGGAATGAATCTTTGTCTGGAGATAGTGGCAAAAGGGGCACCTTCGTGTTGAGTTACCTTTACAGAACTAACACAGTTGGTAGGCTTAGGTTTTACCTCAGACCTGTGTCATTTCAGAACGTGTCCTTCCTATTTTGGAAGTAATAAGAAGTGTGTAGCTGTGTTCTGTTCCCAGCTCGTACGTAGCCCGGGTCATCTAATTTTATGGCAGAAACAAGAGGAGAGGAGATAAAAATTATTCCTGAGTGGTGTAGAACCGTGACTAGAGCTAATCTGCAGCCTAAGATAATTTTGGGGAAATTATGTTTTGCTTGACCTCTAGACTTCCTATGTCATTGACATTATTAGGAGCTATGGTTGTTTATTTACTTGTGTACTGCTTAAATGCCTGTGAAGTAAATATTTACCCTATGAAAACTCTGTCATTGCTAAGACCTATTCTGATATACCTATGCTTTTGTGTACAGCAAGAAAAGTTTACTTTCCACTTTATTTGTCATTGTGTGTTGTTGGGGTTTTTCTTCATTTTTTTTTCCTTAACTTGCATTTCAGGGAGTCCAAAATCAGGAAGGAATCAGATTACCCTCCTGTTACTCTGGCTGATGATGGGAATTCATGGTCTGCTAGTCAGAGTTACGCCGACACCTCCACGGAAGACAGCTCAGTGTTATCTTGGGGCTCTGATGTGAGTAAAACATAATCATCCAAGCCAAGTGTAGCATGGGGAGTAGAAGGGCATTTGAAATACCATTGCAAATACATTTCAGGATAAAAATGAGAATCGGGTCTGTCAATAAATCATGACAATGGTTAAAGAAAGAACATCCTTTATACCTCTTCCCCATCTTTCCTTTCTCTTGGATCAAAATGTATTAGGCTCATATTACTCAGCCAGTATTCTTCATTTCCATCTAAAACTTTGGAAATGCAAATCATTTAATGCCTGGGTGAATCTATACAACATAATAAATGCTGTCGTCGTGGAATCTGAAACGTGTGAGTGACTTTCAGACTCTTGGCGTGAGTTTATCAAACTTCTGCATACTTGTATGTTTCTCAAAATACAGTAAGGCCCAAAACCATTACTTTCATTTAGAAACTCTTGTTTTGTTCCCCATCTACCAAGACGAAGTGTGCTATTGCTTTCTGTGGGGTGCGATGGAACTGGTTAGGTTTAAATTACCCAAGAAACAACTCCGTTTTCTAGCTACACGAGAACGTGTAACAAAGGTCCTGAGCGTCCTGCACTTTGACAGTGTTTCACACCAGTCTGCATTGCTTTTGGTTTTGCTGTTGTCTATAGACATTGTAAGCAACAAATTTTCCATGTCAATAAAATGTCACTCAATTTTATCCTTTCTGTTCTGATTGCTTTTATGTAATTGCTGTCTTTAACTTGATATCATAATACAGATATTACAAAATGTCTTAATAGTTTTTCTGCTGTGTCATTGTAAGCTTATCAGTCCTAACAGCAGTCTGCATCATCTCCAGGGGCAAAGTGTTTAAAGGTAATGTCTTTTGATGCAAAAGGAATAGAACTCTTTAAATCAAGTCCCACTAGGCTTTAAACAAATAGTTGTCTTTTTCAATTATTTAAAAAAAAAAAATCAATTAAAACCCCCTTCTGAATGCTATTCACTAGGTATTTATTGGACAACTTTCCTTTCTAGGAATTTGATAAAGCTGCCACACACCAAGTTCAGCAAATGTTCAGACAAATTGATGAGCTTCTCTATGAGCAGAAAGAAAATGTGCATGTTGAGGGACTGCGGGAAGAATGCCACCAGTGGGCATCCAACTTTCCTCATCTCAGGTGTGTTATTGATAGACTAACACTAGTGCCATCACGGAGTTACAAGGGTAGGGATGCAAACAGTTGCTTCTAAAACGACATTAGTGGCAGGGTGGGTTAATGCGATTATCTAGTCGATAGAGATGAAAAGATCACTCTGCTAGTCTGCCCGCCATTGTCATTAATGAACATTCTGCTGTCTCACGTCTGGTTCCTTGCCAGAGGATCATTGCTGATTGCAACTGACTTGCCTTTAACATGGAAAAATTCTCTTAGAAAAGATGTACGGTAGAGCTAAAAGCCAGGCGCTTAAAATAATTTAAAAATCCTCCTACCCTAGCTCAGCAGTCCTTATGGCTATCTGGAAATTTAGATTTTAAGTCTCCATTACGTGTGCTTGGATAGTTTTGTCCGTATTCTGAAGTCCTACGATTAGCAGAGCATAAAGAAGAAAGCAGAATTTTCTGAATGTATTTACCTGACTTGAAGCAGCCTGTACTAGGGAAAAGAACTGAAACCACATTTAACAATCACCAAGGAAACCGCACAGCTTCCCCGTCGAATTTTTAGGATTTGCTTCTGTGTGTTCTTTCTTTCAACATTTTGTGCTTCGTTTATCCTTTGCTTTTTGCCCTGGCAGGGTTGTGGGGAAGCAGATAGTGATCCCCACAGATGAAGGGTATGGATGGTATTCAAGTTCACCTTCTGGCAGTTTGTGTTCCTCGGATCTAAGTTCACCACGAGAAAAAGATTCTACTGAGTAAGTACCAGCAGCCAATCCAGACCGTACCAAGGTGGGAAGGTAATTTTGTTCTCGGTGTCCTGCAGTGGTAGGCTTCTTAAAACGGGAAGCTTAACTTCTTTCTGTTAGGCTGGGCACGCTTGTGGTGTTCTTTTTAACTAGCAGTAGTACATTCAGAATAGCAAGACTGCATAGCTGTGCTTGTGGCTAGCTGCAGTAAACTGGTCACTAAGCAGAAATACCTTTGCTGCTGCTGACTTCTCAACAATCTAGGTGATCTTTAAGGTCCCTTCCAACCCAATCCATTCCATGATTCTATGATTCTATGATAATCTGTATGCATTGTAGCTGGCTTTGTTGTTAATCATCTAGTGAATTTGTACAGAAAAATACTAAGTGCTACATTAGTACTACTTTTATTATTTAATGGTTTAGAATGTTTCTTTTTAATTACCTTTGAACTTTTTTCTGAAGTTCCAAGTTCCTTAGCAAGAATTAAAAATATCCAAACCAAAAGGCTTTCTACTGTAATGCATAATTTCTTGGCCTCCCTACTGCTTGGCCTCAACTACCGTGTTGTCTCTCAGCCTCTGAGTTCACCAAATGCTGCTGTTTGAAGTGGAATAACAACTTACTGTCATTTCTGCTTTCTGAAAACTCTCACCTGTTCAGATTTAGTGTTTGTGGCAAGAAGGTACCTCTTTCTGTTACCCCCGTTCACAAAAAGGCTGACCGCTCCAAGTCTCCGACCTTGTGTTCTCCAGAGAGCGAAGAAGGTGAAGATGGAGTAATTGTCTCTGAAGGCGTAATGGAGGAGTATTTAGCATTTGACTGCAGAGATGTGTAGGTATTGAATATTCAGGTAGCAACTAGTACCAGCGTCCTGGGCTTTCTGCTGTTAGAGAGATATATTGATTTGGTTTTGATGCTGGTTAATAAAGTATTTGCTGATTATGCGGTTTTGTATATATCTTGCCTCTAGAGAGCTTTCAAAAGCCCAAAGTTGATAGAGCACTGGGAATTCTTACAATCCATCTCCTAGAACAATTTATTTTGCTAAAGTATTTTTCTCATTCTTTTATAGTTTTTCCTACTAGCCATTTTTGTGCCGGGCGTAACTCGTTCATCCCACCGTACCCAAAAGCCTGCTACATACTGGCGTATTTAATAAAACTCGTTGAAATGCCATTTATTTTTTATACTAAGTCAAATGCGTTGTTGTTCGTCATATACTAGCAGGGTGCTGCTTTGGTTTTGTACTAGCATTTAGGGTGGAATTGTACCTTTCCCGATTTTCAGTGGTAATTGAGGATTTGATGCTTGCCAAGAAATAATTACCGCTATTTTTACCTTAAGAAGAAAGGATTAAGGGTAGCATAAAGAGGATTCTTTTTGCCCCTTTACTTTATTCAACCCAACAATATGAACATATGGCCTATGCAAGGACTCTGAATGGTAATGTCAGTTGCTGACTACTTAATTAGTTTTAATAAATAAAGCCACTTACCTGCATGGACAATGAGATTCAGATAGGTAGGTGACATGCCTTGACCAGGCCGGAGAGATATGCTGCAGCAAACAATATTGCTGTCTCTACAGAGTAGTGGTAAAATGTTTGTTCTAGTTGTATCTCCTTGTTTCCCCAAGGCATCTTAACATCTTTCTGATGTGAAGTACTGCCTCAGGCAGCAGATATGAAAGCCATGATAAATGTATTTGCATCAGTATTTTTTCTTTGCCTTCTGTAAAGTTTCTTTTGGCAGATGAACATGAACTTTTACGACCAGTCATCTTCCATGTTTCAGCCTTCAGAATACCTTACCTCTTGCGTTGTGGAAGAGTCCGCAGCCAAGGCTCGGCTGCTGTGAATTAGGGGGTTGTTTTCTGTCTCTCTCATTGATTACATCTCATTGTCTAAACGTGAATTAAGCCCTTGCCCCGAACACCTCCCGGCTGTTAGAGTAGCAGGCTAAGAGTGGCATTGAACAGTCGTGAGTAGTAACATTCCTCTCTTGTCCACAGGATTCTTGACATTAGATATGGAGCCTAACAATGTGATGAACAACCATCACTGTAACTATTAATATTTGTTTTTAAATGGAACTTTGATCTCCTCTGTAAATTATTTATGATTCAGGAAGTATCATTTATAGTCATTCTGTATGGGGGAAGCAAGGTGTGCAGTGATAAGGTGATTGTCTCAGTCCTTTCTCATTTAGGTTAGTGGTAGATTCTGGAAGAAATACAAGTTCAGGTGCAGAACAGGAAGTTCTGTGAAATGTTCAGAAGCTTGCTTCTTTTGGTATGAGACTAAGTTACTTGCTGTTGCTGTTTATCGTACTGCCAGCTCGCAGAAAATAACGTGTTATAAATGGGAACCTTCTCCTTAAGTAATTGTCTTCAAGCGATTGG
The DNA here is from genome assembly GCF_000690775.1 of Eurypyga helias. Classification (NCBI taxonomy): domain Eukaryota; kingdom Metazoa; phylum Chordata; class Aves; order Eurypygiformes; family Eurypygidae; genus Eurypyga; species Eurypyga helias. The sequence continues at coordinate 5,845 of NW_010230579.1, forward strand.
CCTTGATCTATTTCAGTTTAGGAGAAAACTAGAGAAATGCAGCCTTAGCTGATGTTTTAATCCCTATCAAATCATTGCAACAAAAACACAGGAGGCAAAGAAGGTGTGTTTATGGTACAGACAGTACTCATGTTTTCACAGGGAGGAGGAGCTGCATGAGAGGAAAATCGGACTCTCCTCTGGTAGACGGAAATTGGGGTTTCCTCCCATCTCTCCCTATGCCTGCATGAAGGATTCTGTGCTCACATTCGTGTTTGATGATGTGTGGAGTGAAGTCCTGGCCTGCATGGAAGAACTAATCTGCAGACACTGGGAAGGGTCAGCCTCTGGTAGGGATCACAGTTAAACTGAAGATTCAAAAGGGGATTTCAGTTACTTAATTTTGCAAGGATGCAATGAGAGAGAGATGTATTTGGGAATAATCACTTCAGGGCCAAAAAACCCAGGTTGTTTGCTGTGCTAAACAGTATGAGACGTGCCTTCAAAAGATTTAGCAGTGCTTACCATCCGAGAGGACTCTCTCTAAATAAATTTGGATTCATAGTGCTGTCTACAACTAGCCATGCCAACAGTCTGTATTGACAGGAATTCTTTGTTACTTTGCATAGATGATGAGAAAAATATCCTTACAGTAGAAACATTGAGAGCGGATGCGGGAAGCCGTTTGCAGTTTGATCCTCTGCCAGCGTCGTTACCTCGTGTGCCACAAACTAAAATGCCCTCAGTGACATCAAATCTGGTGAGTATTTTTAGCCAGCTGGTTTACATGGGGATGAATCAATACAGCGCTAGCTAAGCGAATGGATTCCAGTATGTCAGGGGACTGTTTGGATTTCGGATCAATGCTGACTGTCCTTCCTAACACTTAAGTTCTGTTATTCCTCCGTTGAGTTTGAATTCCTACTTTCCTCTTTAAAACTTGGTATTTTATAAATGTATTGGACAGCCACCATGTGGCGACTGCTCATTAATGATGCAGTTCTTCCTACATGTTGATAATGTTTGAACTAAACTGGGATCGAGGATTGCGTGTGTGAGACCCCGTTCTCACTGGCTTATCTATAGTTAACTTATCAGGCGTTAAAGGACAAATCTCAGTGCAGTTGTAAACCAGGTTGTTTTTTCTCAGGCATTGAATTTGAATATATGATCTGATCCTAGAGTCATGAGCACCAGACTGTTACCTGTTTATTCCGTTTTAATTCAACTCTTTCCTTCTTACTTCTTTTAATTTTTCTCCTTTATTTCCCCTGCCTCTCCCTCCTGTTCCCCTTACTGTACATGCAGTGCCCAAAACCCAGATGTGGCCGCAAAAGCAAAAAGAGGAGAAAAACACCTCAAGTATGTATGCCGGAGGGATTAAAGCTCTGGTATTTTCGATTTGCTGTCAGTCCGGTGGGTGGGATTCGATGTTTTTCCAGATCAGTCTGTATTCCAGGAAAGGTGTTTGCTTTTCTGTTCATGGCATAAAATGTCAACGTACACTGAAAATCAGTTTTGTAAAGATTCTGGTTATAACCCTTATTGGAAGACCCTGTTGCACATGAGAAGCTCAGCTGGAAAATACCAAGTGTGCAGTAGCGTGGTAGGATACTTTTTTTAAGCACTACCATTTGCAGGAAAAAGGGAATGCTGAGATGCCCATGTTAGATGGGGAAATAATGTGAGTATGTATCTGGATGTCATGGAAGAAATTAATTTCTCTCCTCAAAAATTATTTACAAGGGCAAAAATTGTAAATATGTGTGTATGTCTCTGCCAAACAGAAATGTACTTACTTGTTTTTTAAACTTTCAGGTAAATGTCTCTCAAGGGTCCAGTAGTGGCTCTCAGCATAATCTGAATGGCTTGATGGTGATACATGGGATCCAGTTACAGCAAAGGAATCTGCCTGCAATGGAGAAAACACTGTAAGGACTATAGGTCGTCTGTGGTAAAGTAGAGCACTCTCCAGGTGAGGGGGATTCAGCCTGTAGAAAATTATCTCACAGTGGTCTAGGTTGAACACTGAGAGATAACTTTCTGCACTGGAGAAAGCAATCCTCAGTTATTTCCCTGCTTGCTTGTTTGTTTGTTTGTCCTCTGTGAAACAGTGTACATCTCGTACAGGTTTTCTGTTTGGTAGTGCTGGCTTACCACCTAGGGAACAGCTATGGCACTACCTTTGGCACGAGCTGACATCCTGGAAAGCGATGAAGCTCAGAGTGGGGTAGAAAAACTGATTCTCTCACTTCCTAGAAATGGGCTTGTGTTAGATCTAGGCTGTGGGTGGGAAAACTGACGTTTGCAGTAGGGCTTTTTAAAAATCTGTTCTGTGATTCATTTTTACGTTTGTACTGGAATCTTGAATCAGAAAGTTCATGGTTCAGTAGAAAAAATAAATATGGGCTTCTTTCTTCTTTTCCATCCCCTACTCTTTTCTAGTTCGGCAGTAAATTACTTTATATAGTTACGTAAAAAAGTGAAAACACATCATCTCTATCCACATGTAATATTATTAATGTCCCACGTAGATGAGTACTACATGGGTAGTTACCAGATGGTAAGAGGGTAGTTACCAGTCATGCTGACCGTATCTCTCTCGGCTTTGTAATTCTTTTCTTAGGGGCCTGGATGACAAACGGCCGGGCTCCAGTTCCGTCCTCTCTACCAGAGCGTGGCCCAATCGTCCTCTAGAGCTCAGCACATCATCCCTGTCACGTTCCACCAGAAGGCGAAACCCACCACCACGTACCCTGCATCCCATCAACACAAGCCACTCTCGTACGGGGACCCTGGAGTCTGTCGACGATGTCTTCAGGGGAACTGGATGGTATGTTTCAGAACCAGTTTCTCACTGCACGCTACCACATTTCGAGAAGGCGGCGTATACAAAAAGCATTCAGTTGAACAGAAAGAACATGAATTATTTGACTAAAGAAACTACCTGCCCATTAAAACACAATTGCCCCCAAGAAAGCTGAACTGCTGCAGCTGATGTTTACTGTGCTACAGGCTGCGATTCAGTGAATCGCATGCATGTTTAGGTAGTTTGCACACAAACTACAGACCTCAGCCTGTCCGGTACGAGCAAAGCAAATACCACCATCTCTTTCTTGACATCAGCTTTCTTTTTCTGTAGCCTGTTTTCAAGATGAACTTGAAAGTTGACAGTTTGTCAAACTGCCTGCTGCTATCCTAGCCCAGACTGGGCTATGAAGAAGGTGCTCCCTTTGGATAGGTTATCTGACTGACCAAAGGCACTCTTCATGAACTTGGTGAACCCTCAGTCACACCTAGAATGTCTTCATTTTATCTGGCACCACGATCTGACCGAATGTAGTCATTTACAGGGGCTACTGGGGGTTAGGAAACAGTGCAGGTTTTAATACACTTCTACGTTCCACACGTGTTGTAAATTGACAGAGTTCCCTTTTAGTTTTGCAGTTTACCTTTAAACTCACCCAGCCTGTTAGTTTTTGTCATGTGCTGTTTAAAGACTTGTCCCTTCACAACTCTTGTTTCTACTTGCAATATTTTACGCTTCCTTTCCCTTTCCACAGGCTTCTATCAATTTAGCAATTGTTAACATCTCCCCTTTGTTACCATATATGTTTAAATGTATGTAGAGAGCACTAGGAATGTCTTTTTAAAAATGCTGACTATAGCTCGAAGCTTGTCTAATGTATTCTTACAGAGCATCCTTCAGCGAACTCTGGAACGCGTATAGACCTAAGGCCTCTTGGTCATTTCTGGCACTTCTCAGTCAGCCCGAACACCAGCATCTTGTGGCAACATTCTGCAGCCGTTGCTCTTAGTTTTAACGGGTTGTCTACATAATGCCAAACAAACTGACAATATCATGTGTCTACACAATGCCAAACGTATAAATTGTGTGTTTTTTCTGTTCCTGTTTTAGTCTGACTGCACACGAGCAGCTGACCTCGCCCTCCGCACTGCCGCTAAACCGAAATAATCTCCTACCACCTATTCCTACCACCAGCACGGCAGAGCGTGTGAGCACTGCGGGATCCCAGAGGCCGACGGTAAAAGGCACAACAATTCTGTTGTTGCATAGTCTCAAACTGTAAGCGCTGCTGATCAAATTGCCTAACCCAAGAGTTCCAGTTTGTTATCTTGTAAGTGGCAGCAACTGAGAGAGCTGCACAAAACCTGCCATGTCCGTTTTGACTAACAGCATCACCCATAGCCAAATGCTTTGATTCCAATTAATGCTAGGATTTTTTTTTTTTTCCTCCCAGTAACGAGGTGTAGAATGATTGACTTGGAAAATTAGCTTTAATTCCTAGGCTAATTATTTTAAATGTCCAGCTGCAATGAGAAGTAGCCATGACTCTTACTCTTCAATGCAGAAATCTCAAGAGAACTCAAGTCGAGCTCACAGTGTAACAGCACACGAAGATAGCTACCAGCAGCTGCAGGCACGGCTTTTCTTACCCGATCGCTTCTTCAGGCCTAACACCACCAACGCGCTCTCGGTAAGGCACGGCGAATTACAGCAAATCATACTTAGTTACTCAGTGGGGTGCCTTGATGATGGACATAGGTAAACGTTACTCACGAACCAAACGTCGTAGGTGGTCAGTGCTGGGGAATTCACCAAGCTTGCCACTTGATTCGGTACCCAGAGGTTAGCAGGACAAGTCACCTGTTGACGGGGAGCAATCTCACTGTATCCCCCAGAGCCTCCCAGTAAGCAGGGGGTGGTGCTACGCTTTTCTTGAAAAATCTGAGTTGGAGATGTTCGGGGAAAAAGCCAAGCGTTACTGTAGGTGTAACACTGCACCTATCATCTGCTCTGGTAATCTGGTGTCTTCTGTGAAGGCTTAAGGAGAACTGGGGGGTAGGAGAGGATGCTTTAAAGTGTTGCATACACATTAAGAAGTCGATCCTGCAGCTGCATTCGGAAACACAAGGGTAGGATAGGCTTCGTTGCTTTCTTGGACAGGTTTGCTGTACTATTAATGCCCAGTCTGTTTCTGTATCAAATGCTCTTGGTTTAATTTACTGAAACCTACTCTACTGATACTTGGTCCCATCTAGCAAAGTATTGCTATCTAAGCTTCAAAAGCTCTAATTCTGACAACAGCTTTGAAATAGCTGATTGTTTGGTTTCTGAGTATAACTTCAACATCCTTGACTTAGCAGTTAGAAGGGAACAATTTCCAGAAGTGCCAAGACTGCCTTTAACTGGCCCAGTGATCATTCGTAGTAAGAGTGCTGTAAAAGTATATTTTCTACTCCTGAAGTTGATTTAACCCTCCTTAGACTTGTAAAAGCTCTACTTGCACCTTTACAACATCGTACAAATTAGGAAGTACTAAGTAGTTTGTAGCTGTTGTGGTTCAACCCGGCGGGCAGCTAAGCACCACACAGCTCACTCCCTGCCCCCACCGTGGGATGTGGGAGAGAATGGGAGAAAAAAAGGTAAAATTCATGGGTGGAGATAAAGACAGTTTAATTGTACAGAAAAGGAATGGAAAACAATAGTGATAAAAGAATATACAAAACAAGTGATGCACAGTGCAATTGTTTACTGCCTGCTGACTGATGCTCAGCCAGTTCACAAGATGCAGCCCCCACCCAGCTTTCCTCTTAGTCTATATAGTGAGCACGGCATATGGTCTGGCATGTCCCTTTGGGGTCAGCTGTCCTGGCTGGGTCCCCTCCCAGCTTCTTGTGCCCCCCACCCCCCGCCTCCTCACTGGTAGGGCAGTATGAGAAATTGAAAAGTCCTTGAGTTAGTACAAGCACCGCTTAGCAAGGACCAAAACATCCCTGTGTTATCACAGTATTCTCCTGCTAAATCCAAACCACAGCACTGTACCAGCTGCGAGGAGGAAAATTAACTCCTTCCCAGCCAAACCCAGGACAGTAGCTGTATTAGAATCTTGATGTTTACCATTTGTTTCATGCAGACATAAATAACTTGAACTCTCTTCTCAGCCAGATCCACAGCACCGCCGTTCTTGCACTGTTACTGATTATACCAATCAGTCTTGGACACGCAGGGGATCAGCAGGTTCAGGTATGCAGCCTGCCCGAAGGGGCCTACAAGGAAGCTGGGGGGGACTTTTCCCAAGGGCCTGCAGTGACAGGACAAGGGGTAACGGGTTTAAATTGAAAGTGGGGAGGTTTAGATTGGGTATCAGGAAGAAGTTCTTCCCGGAGAGGGTGGGGAGGCACTGGGACAGGTTGCCCAGAGAAGCTGTGGATGCCCCATCCCTGGAAGTGTCCAAGGCCAGGCTGGATGAGGCTTGGAGCAACCTGGTCTAGTGGAAGGTGTCCCTGCCCATGGCAGGGGGTTGGAACTGGATGGTCTTTAAGGTCCCTTCCAACCCAAACCAGTCTGTGATTCAGCTCTGCCTTCCGAGTTTTTTTTGACCTTGGCACACACAGAGCTGGGCTGGTCAGTTGAAAGGGAGTTTGTTCAGAGGTTGTGGTAGAGCAGAGTTAACTGCTGTGCCCTGGAGCGGATTTTTCTCAATGCCTTCATTACAGCCCTCAGCTGAATTCACTTTGAGCGCTCCCCTTCCCTTCAATACCAACCAAGTATCACCTCCATCTGGAGCAGTTCCTACTAAACATAAATATCTGCTCCCTCCCTGCAAAAAAAAACCCAGGACCTTTAAATGCAAGGTGAGCTTTATGACTGCTGAAGTAACAAAAAAACCCAATTGAAATCAGCAGCAGAACTTTGTGGAGTTGAACGCTTCGTGAGAGATGCAGGAACGCAGTAGTTCCCTGCAGTGCAGCAACTACGGAAGCACAAACTCTGCCCCTTCTGGAAGGCGAGTCTCTCCTCCCAAACTTGCACAGGTGACACATGATGTAGTTCATGGCCACTTCTCCGAAGAAAAAGAAAGCAAATCAGTTTTAAGCTAAAGGAGCTGTGTTTGGTACGTAGTTTTAACACCTTCCAGAAGTCTTAAAGTTGTGTGTCATCTGTTTATTAGGTCTCCAGCTGCATGGTGCTGTGAAAGGCCCCAGTCGGAGCGGATCAGTCACAAAAAGCAAGCAGGGCTTGTAGCGTGCCATGAAGAAGCATCCATCCATCCATCCATCTCCAGAGTCACGATCCACCCCTCCTTCTCAGCAACGTCAGCATTGTTTACAGAGCTCCCAAACACCCTTCCTTAGGAATATTTTTATGCATTGTTTACAGAGCTCCCAAACACCCTTCCTTAGGAATATTTTTATATGAACCTAAGAAGCAGCTGCCAAAGATGAGGAGGGGCATACTTAAACATTCCACTTTCTGCCAGCAGGAAGAGTTGTGCTGCAGGGGAAGGGTGAATGCACTCCCCTGGGCAGGAAAGGAAACCTGGCAGTGCTCTGTCAGTGCCGCCCTCCCACTGCTGGCTTCTTACTGCCTCAGGGTCTTACCGACAACGGGTACCGCAGAACCTGCCGATTCTGCTGTTGGCTCTACAGCACATCGGTCGGGTTTTCTGTAGCAGGAGTAATTTAAATTATTAAAGCTATATTTGCATGTTTAAAGCAATATTATACTACCAAAAGCCAGCACTGCACAGGAGACTGCTTCTAGCACAGAGGAGTGGTGAATCCCCTAGTTGCTGCAGCAGCTGTGAGCACAGCTGGATGAAAATAAGGCAGCAAACCAGCCGAACAGAGTGGGCAGCTTCACGGGCAGCGCACCACTGACTCTTCCCGTGTTAAATACACCTCTTCCCCAGCGGCTGAAGGGGGAAGAGAAGTGAAAAACAAGTCACCATGCCAGCAGTTCCAGACGATACTCAAGGAAAGGACACCGTCTTCCTGAGGAGATGTTTTACAGCAGTTTCACAGAGTAGGTCAGTCTCCCTTTTCTAAAAACACCCGCAGTTACACAAGATTTGCTGCACTCCGCAACCCACAGGTGCAGCGTAGCTTTAGCTGTGCCTGCACGCTGCGACTGGGGGCGTTGGCTGAGGTTGCCCTTGCGGCTCCAAGAAGGACAAACACACGAAACCCAAGCACCTCAGAATAAAATGTGTGATTCTATGAAGGTCTCACTCCCCGGCAGTAAGCGCCAGGCTACACCCAGGTGTAAACACAAGGCGAGGAGAACCACTTACGGTATTTTAACAGTTAGGACACTGCATGAAAACAGTTGTTCCTCTGTAATCCAATTAAAGAGCACTTTTTTTTTTTAATTTCCTTACTAATATTTTCCAAATTACAGCTCATAATGGAAAAACCCATCAAGTGTTCTTTGTGAAGCGGCTCCCCTATTTCCCCACTCCAAGTTACGCCATTCATCCAGCGTTAGCGGCACCTACAGAGCAGCTGATAGTCTTCAGACCATACGGACAACACTCTAGACCCAATCCAAGCACACGCTGATCAAAACGAAGGGAAAAGGAAGCAAAGCCTGTGCCAGAGGAACAGCGGTAACGTTCCTTTGCGTTTCTAGATGGGCGGGGGGGAAGCTCTGGTCTCTAAGTTTGCCGAGGGATAAAGCGATGCTGAAGAGAGGCCTCTACCCACTAAGCCCTTTCAAAACACAGCTTCTCTTGACAGCTGAGCCTGCTGGCACACGGTACAGCGGGTCACTGCGCGGTCTCAATCCAGCTGGAGATAAGCACCCCCTTTCCACCAGTGCCATTCCGCAGGCACCAAGGGTGCATTCTGTAGCCCTCATGCACGAGAGCTACAAAAAATAGACAAATAAACGTGAACAGGCTGCTAATACCGTACCATTTTATAGCCCAGAGGGGTCAGAGCGTTAAAGCAAGGGAAAGCAGTCTCTTCACAAGGCAGTCTTTGGTTTCCGTACAAACAGTTGACACCTTCTCCCGCTAACTTCCCCCGGGGAAGCTCTAACAAAATCAGTCCCTGACTGCTCCCACTGAATTGTGGACCTTAAACTCAAGAGGAATCATTCCCCTTTTGGCTCATAAGCCTTTGAAAACTAAAGCCAGCCCCATTCCTCTGCGCTACAGCCAGCTGAAAACCAGTTCCCTCTCAAACACACCCCCCGCACGCTCCAGGGAGGGCTTTACAAACAGCGAAAACCTTCAGAGCATTGGCACATCTCGGGGAAGGACTTCACCTCAGAAGCAAAGCAGCGTGTGGTAACAACAGGGCAGTGTCTCCAGCTGCTAGAGACGTCCCTCGTATTGACTGGAATCACCCGTGGGGGATCACCACCGCCAGCTGGGTTCCAGCAGCTACCTGGACAGCTGAGGGGGCTGGGGGGAAGCGACATCGCACAGAATTCTGCAAAAACTTCCGTTTATTAAATCTGTAGTTTTCCAAAGCGTCTTTATAAAACCAGTGGAATAGCTGGAGGGCAAAACACCTTTAAAAACAGCGGAGGGTTCGTTACAACAGAAACACGGGATTAGCACAGAGCCACGCTTTCCCACACCGAAGCCACCAGAAGCAGCACCGACCGCTCAAGAGTGTGGGATTACACTGCGTCTTCACCTGCCGTCCCGGTACCCGGCGGGTGTTGTTCAACGCAAGCCTAACGAACACCCAGGCACCCCCAACATCACACCGCTGCCCTGCTCTAACCACGCCTTCAGCCAAGGCTCCGCTTGGTCCTAACTGACGAGCGCCCAAAGGAATTAGAGCAGTAGCACCCGAACGCTGCGTCTTCCCTGTTCACAGTGCGTTCTGTATCGAACCCCCCCGGTCGCAAGAAGTCGACACGCATATGCTCTGAAGTGGTAGTCCAGAAAAGCTCCGAAATTCCCCCAAAATTCACACATTCCCATTCAAAAGTAAACACAACGGTTCAGCCTACACGGGTCTTTATTTCTTTCCTTTCTCGGCTGCGGTCTTCTTTCCTCCTTTTTTAGCCTTACTCCCGTATTTTGCTTCCAGCTGGGCAAAGAAGTCATCCATTTCCTTTTTTCGATCTTGATTTCTGCGCTGGGGGAGAGGAAAACAAAACCCAAACTGTTTACCGCTTCCCAGCACAGATGATTGTCGCGGTTAAGCAGCTCCCTAAGGAAGACAAGTCTTTCGACAGGGGATGCAGTAGGGAGAAGCACGTTAGAGTAACTTTGCTAACGTTTAAAAGGACCCCGGTAGTAAACCCCACCCCGCAAGCGCGCCGACAACTAACACAGAGGTCAGACGGTAACCTCAGGAAGGAGTTGCGGGGTTCCAAAATACGAAGACGCTCAGGGAAAACACAATTAAAAGCCTGTAACATAATTATCTTCGACAGATACAAGCAGCCTTACTTGAATCAGCGCTTTCAAGTCCTCTTCTCCATCAAGGCCCAGTTCTTCTTTACTCTTTTCTACCTCTTTAGCTTCTTTTTCTGCCTGAAACAGCAAACTAGTTTTCTTAAAAGCTATTCTGCACATTATTGGACAAAGCCTCACAGCAGATACCAAACACCTGACTCTGTCTATAAAGAGCCGCAGGGAAACCCAAAGTGTTTCCAAGCTTGGCCACGGAGGAGCGGTCCGTCGAAGAGGAAGCCCGCTCTGGTTCTGCAGAGAGGACAGCGGGGCAGGTTTTGCTGTGTCACAAAGCTGAACATGAGGAGATGTCCACCCCCATCCCTCTCCCACACACACACACTTTTTTTGTCTCGGCGGCTACTGCCTTTTCTTACCCTGGAGAAAGGTCACGGTGATGTGCACATAACACGTTCTACAGTGGCACAAAAAAAGGCCTGCCTACAGCGCGGGATGTTATTTCCCATGTGCCAAAATGTATTTTCACCCCACGCCGGCATCTTAACTCGTGCAGCTCGAGGCTTTGTGAACAAACGCAGGGCCACGCTGCGCATCCGCTGTGTATAAACACAAACAAAAGAGGCGGGAGGCAACGGCCTATTTGCCTGTTGCAACTCGGGAGCCCTTTTACGGCCACACTCGGGGGGGTGGAGGGCACAGGTGACGAAATAAAAGCCGAAGGCACGGAGTAAGACCCGTAAGCTGGTGATCCCGTGGCAAAGATCCGTCCAGTTTTGGCTACTTCTACCAGGGGAGATTAAAATCTCATCCCGAACAGCGTTCCCCTTTGGTCCCCGACTGGCATCAACTTACCCGCCTTTTTCGTGCCATCATTTTCTGCTTGGACTCTCTCACGAAGCTTTTGTAGGGCGGGACTTCTCCAGCGTCGATGGCTTTTTGCAGGATCCCCCGTATTCTCGGTTCATCCACGTAGCTCGCGCACAACACGGACTCCATTATTTTGTCCATGTCACCCTCGAAATCCACGTAGGCCGCTTTGATGTCCGCCAGCTCTTCTTCGGAACCTTTGTAGGTGGTCTCGAAGTCGTCGATATCTTTCACAGTGACCTGCGGCCGAGGGGTGACCCTGCGTGAGTCGGGGGCTCTAGGAGAGGGCAGGCGCCCCC
>NW_010230580.1:0-15987 GCF_000690775.1 Eurypyga helias
TCTTTTCCAACTTAATTTTATGATTCTATGACTCATATCTAAACTGTCATTTTACATGACTGCTCTGGAGATACAAGCTACAGTTAAGACTCAACCCAGTCTCTAGGAGAGTTACAGGGGTTTCTGTTCAGCTCTAACATTAAACCCAACCCAGCATTGAAAATACCAAGTATCAACTGTCTGGGGCTGAAGAAGTTTTTATTGTATTTCTCAAGCAGACCCTTTTGTTAAACACTGCCTTTAAAACTAAGGAAAAATAAATACAAAATTAAAAAAAAAAAATTAGTTCTTTAAAAGCTATTTTTAAAAAGAAACCTTCATGCCCGGCTGAAGATTCTGGAAAAGTAGTGGGAACTATTTTCCAGTTTTTAAATCACTGCACTGGTTGAATAGCTAAACATGAAGACCTGGGCCAGGTGAGCTCAGAAAAGAAGCAGCAGAAGATATGCCTGTTACAGGATGCCTCTGAGGGGTCATTGAAAGCATCTGTATTTTCTACACACGTGGGCTGCTGAGCATGCTTCTCCTACCATCTTATTTTGCTTGGTGTCCAGAGGCACAGCGGTGCCTCTAACCATTGCTGCTAAGGTGAGCCATGCCACGTACCAATGTCTAAAGGTGCTAAAGGACTGCACACATGCTTAGTTGTGCTTCATCTGTCCACTTTTTGGCAAAAGGATGCCCCACATTTGACTGCTCTATCATCTCCATATTCTGCTGATGCAGCCTAGCATGCTACACCAACATTGGTCATCTACTGTTGGTACCAAATTGTAACAGACATTTGGTGGTGGACTCAGCCAGGCCCTGTCTCGCCCCTCTACACTCTGAAGACCCTCATTTAGCCCTCCGTGTATTCTTCTCTTAGGTTCTCAAGGTTCCTTAAGGCCTGCTGCTGAGAACAGGTGTAGTGGCCCAAGCAGTATGGATGCACATTAAACCTACAGAATGGCTTTGGCTTGAACACAGGCTCAGGCTCAGGCTCAAATATAAACCACACCAGGGTTCAGAGGCATAAATGAACTCTTCAACAGCGTGTAGAGGAGACGCAATCAACCTGAATGTTCTGCAGCTGTTCACAGAATCAAATATCCAGAGATGGTTTGAAGTACAACATCTGAGAAGATTTTGTAAATGAGAAGAACACAACATCTACTTCCAAACACCAGCAAATCATTCCCGTCCTTTGATTACATCAGATACTCTAGGAATGTTTCAAGTCTGATGCTCTCAGAAGTGGATCTACTTTTTTATGAGAACAAGAGAAATAATCTCAGTGTTATATTTTTCTGTGTTGTACCAAATAATTTTAAAATGGCATAGCACTTTTTCATGCTTAATCCTATCTAAGTTTTCTTATGCTTTGATTTATTTTAGCAAAATCAGTTCTGTGATACTACGGTAGTGTGTAGTTGGTTTTTTTTTTTACTTTTTTTATAAACCCAGTTTTAATGTAGTCATTTACTTTGGAGGCTTATAAAGTGAAACACTAAACAAATTCAATCTCTCTCTCAGTATCTGAGCTGCTTTGGAGTTGTCCGTGGTATGGCATCAACTGAAGTGACCTACTTGAGTAAGAACTCCTCATTAGCTGCTTATGAAGGAGAACGTCCTCCCTGCAGAGTAAGAACAGTATAGTCTTCGGAGGGTTTGCCGTTCTGTTTGATGATTCAATTTGCACTATACTCATCCATGAGACACACTGAGATTTTAAAGGGCATGCCCTGTTGTTGAGAGTGCCACAGCAAATTGTTCACAGGTGCAGTCTAATATTAGACTTCAATACTTTCTTGTGATATTCTAGAGTAATATGTCAGATTTCTTCTGGCACACGTAAGGAACAGCAGATTATGTACAAAGAATATAGCTCTTTCACTGCCCAGGAATGACCCCCAAAAGCCCAGGGGGTAGTTTAACAAGAAACTACGTGGTATTAATCTATTTTGGAAGATGGGAAACTAGCACTCAAATTCAGACTGCCCAGTTTCTGTCTGATTCCACATGCTTTGTGTTTGGTACTAACGCTGTCTCTTCAACAAACGTCACAAGGGACAGAGATAAGGAGGCATTCAGACCACCCAGATTTGGATTAAACAATAAACAAAACAGAGAAACTCTACATCCCTTTTGTAAGATACAGGAAACCCACCATACTGGGATCAGGCAATGAGCCCACATCCCAGGAGCAGAATTCAAAGACTCTGTACAAATGTGGACCACTCTTTAAGATATCATTTCTTATCCACCTGCAAAGTAACAGGAGAGCAAGGCTGGTACTAAAGACAATCCAGAGTCTGACAGCCAGGAAAAGCTCCCACCAGGCAACACCAAAGGACTTCAATACACTATCCCAAGAACTTAAGCAACCAAGCTCCATAATGCATTAACTTAATAAACCTAATAGAGACCCTGCTTCCAAGAAGGAGTAAACCCGTTGCAGCAGAATGACTGCAGAGGCAGACTGCAAGACGTTATGAAGATCAAGGCAGCCCTACAGAAGGCATCACAGGCTACTAGACACCACAGCCATAGGTGAACAAGTGTCACCCCATCTTTCACATAATAGATTCACAAAGCAGTAGCCAAAGACAGGAGTCCTAAGCCCCACAGGGCGCTCTATGGCCAGAGGCAAGTGTAGAACAGTTCAGAGGCAACAGCTGAATGACCATTATGCTCAGGGAGCTGCAGTACCATTCATAAGTGAACACTGCTGCCAAGTGACAGACAACCAACACGGGGACAGAGACACAACAAGCAGGCTTACAAAAATCCTAGCCATCAAGTAAAAAGACAAACCAAAAAATAAACAGTAAAGGTGGTGTAACAGAAGTGGTGGAGTTTCATGGTCTATACTTGCAAGTAGGCCTAATAATGATTACGTGTCAGAGTTTGGTCTTTATTATTACATACTGTGTTGAAAAGGACCCTGACTCATAGCGGGACGGTGTCAGGTCTGGATGATAAGGGCACAGGGCAACGTAGATGCAACTAGAAAGGACAAATGAGAAACCTCCCAAAGAAGAAATATAGTCATATCCCTGAGAAAATCCTTCATCAGATTTGAGAATACGGATGCTTGCTGAAGAGCCAGCACACTGGAAGGACAACAAAGCCAGAGAGGACACAGCAGTCCAGCAGCAGACTAAGCCTTTGCAATCCCTTGCAATCAAATCCTCAGGGTAAAGCTACCAAGCAAATATTAGGAAAAAGAAAGCAACTGTGCTTGTATTTAAAACAAAGAGTTTGCAATCAGAATGGTATTTGGAGGGAGTATCACAGTAGCAAAAGGTTTGGATTAGGCACCGTGAAGTCCATCTGCTGCCATCAGGCTTGACTACTGGCTGCTGCTGACTAATTTATAAAGCTTCATCAGTAAGTAGCTGGTTTAGATTTAGATACATACAGTTCCCTGTCTATTATCTAATGTGAAATACACAGAACAGCGGACTCAAATAGAAATGTTATGTTCCCTACAGCTCACAAAATCAAATGCCTTTCAGTTCCAGGCTTTAATCTACAGTCTTTCTTCCAGGTGGTGGCAAGGCAGAGATCCAAGATACAGTATGGCTTGCACCAGATGTTGGCATTCATGCAAGCCTAATTTTGGCAAGCAGGGGAAGAGGCAGGGCATGAGATGGTGTGGCAGCAGTTCTGGTGTTGGCTTGGTGCCTTGAGAGCATGGCAGCACTTCACGTGTGTGTCAGGCCTGCATACTTCTTCCAGTTTGTATGTTCTTTAAAGCAAAGCAAGTCTCCAGCTGTTATAGTGTGTCGAGGCAAACTTTAAACCATCAGGTGAGTGTAGCTGACACAGAAATATGCAGAAATGCTTCAAGTTGTGCAGTCTGAAACCATACCTACACACCATGCACTTCAGCCTGTATTCATTCCGATGGGCAGTGATTTAGATGACAGCGACAGTACACACAAGTATTTCTAATTCTGGCTTTTATTCAGAGCAGTGTTGAGTCAAGATATAACTAGAACATTTGTATAACAAAACTAAGTAATTCTATAAAATCCAAATAACTGGCCTACCAAAAAAAAAAAAAAAAAACCTCAACAAAACAAAAACCACCAACAAATGAAGCTCAGGTAGTGGCGATGTTTGAATTAGCAGCATCATGCAAAAGCAGCCACAGATTACAAGCTGAAGTGAGGAAATTCAATCACTAAGCACAGATCATATGCCATTTTATTATTTGGCTATTCTATCTTGAGCAGTCTGGATTGAATAGAGCAACTTCAATTCAGCAGCTGCTGACGTGAAGCCAAACAGTATTCCACTGCTTACAAATGCATGTGAAAAAGCGAGGAAAGAGTCATAAAATGAGGATCTGAACCTATGTTCCTCTAAGTCAGAGCTGGGAAAGCGGAGGGTAAGAAATGAAGGACTACCTGCTATGCGTGGGAGGGAGAGGGAGTTAAACAAAGGCATTTTCTTGACACGTGGCAAGGTCATTGACAAGGCACGCCTGAAGCCTGGGTAAACAGCCAGGTGGTATGGTTACAAGGCAGGAGGACATAATTTGCTGGTCTCTCAAATTTTGCTACTGTAATCCTCACTGAAACGTTGTTAAATCTCATTGGTATGTGCCTTATAGCTAATTTTAATAGGATTATGTGGGGATTGGCTGTCTAGAAAAAAAAGGAGGAAGGGAATTAGGATACTTCTGAGAGAAATCCTCACCTAGCGTATCCCAGCCAGAAGAGCAGGCACATACTCTCTTACAAACATACTAAAAGGCCCTATCCTGGGACTGATATGGCAATGATCCAGGAAAAAAAAGACAAATCTTTTCATATTACTGGACATGGCTTGCATTTTAATCACTTGACAGGGGAGAGAGCCAGGGGTCCAAGTGATGATGTGGCACAGAGCGGGTTGAGGTTTTATTTGGCTCACTGGTCATGGATTAGCTACCCTCAGGTAAAAAAGGCTTTAAGTAAGAGATCATGCAATGTTGCTAACACCAGTTCTGTTTCTAGGTGCATCAGAATACAGCCTCAAATTAAGTCAGTAATATGGTTCCATGTTTACCCTGGCCTAATTTGCAGCAGAAACTTGTACCATTGGTTTTGTTACCAGGGAAACTGCTAGAAAAGCGGTAAGATTTAGGACAAATATTCTCTGTTGTGGACAAGACAGGAGCATAAAAGTATCTAATACGGGAATAGTGTGCACTAGTTGACAGTGGCTGATGCCTTTTTCTCTGGGGGAAAAAAAAAAAAAAACCAAACCTGAATTCAACTACCTGTTAGAAGATTACTGAGATGATATGAACTCTGTAGTTGAGAGCCACCTATGAGCAACTGTTGTACAAGAAAAGATACATGACTTTACAAGAGACCTTAAAAAACACCATTACCAGAAACTGCAGTATTTTATCTGCAGTGAACATTACTGTTGGATGCTTAACTTAAAGTATGTTAGCTAACAAGTCTAAGAATAATTTTCAGTACTTTCTATTGATTGAAGAGTTTGTCAGAGTTGAATACTTTTCCTACAACAAATCATTGTTTATCCAGCATATTAGATATTCATTAACAAGGCTCTGTGCTTTTAGCTGTCTTTTTCTTAAGGTTTTACCTTAAGGGACCTAAGGAATCCTTTCAAATGGAGTTTTAGCTGCAGAAACCCCACTAATGATGCTCCTCATAGGAACAATATCAAATGAGGTGACAGTGGCAGCTTGAGAGCAGCATAATTTTTTTTTTCTAACTTCCTCAGCTTCTCACTGTTGTTGACTTTTCTCTGATAGGCACTCACATACCATGTATACACTTTTACCTTATATGCAATACACTGAACCAGATGACCCAAAATGCCTGAACAGCCTCGCTTAGTGGAAGTAATGAAAGCGCATCTGCTGAACGGGTGAAAGAGTCAGAAAAATCAGAAACTTGAAGACAGTGCTCTAATAACCTTTGAGTAAACAACAGAAACCTATGGATACTTTTAATCCTAGCTTGAAAGTTCATGAAGATAAACATGATTTTCAACCTAGACTTATCAAGACCATCAGTTTCAGGGATGCAGTCACTGCTTTTTAGTAACAAGTATTATGTGAGCAAGGATTTTTGAAGGAGGCAGGGATTTTAGGAACCCTGTATATTTGGCTATTAGATCATCGAGAGCATTCAAAAACACTGAATTTTGTAGCTGAATTAAAGTCATATTTGCTAAATTTATAATTTATGCTTGCAAACTGTAGACACATAGAATAAAATCAGGTTTTGAAACTATAATTTCAACAATCTGCACTGGTTGGGTTTTTTTAACGATATATTAGAAAGGACCTTACAAAGCACAGAGTTCCATTAAAATATTTAGCATCTTTCTAAAACAAGAAAGATAAAAAATCTGTATAATTTCAGCCTCAAAATGCTTTAAGGAAAGCAAAAGGAAAGAACAAAATCCATGCTTGTGTGCTGGGTATAAGGGTACGTCTGTATGTGCGTGCAAGCACACTGTGAAGCACCAACTTGATTTTCTTAGATGGATCTCTGTACTAGCAAATTATTTGTACCAGTGGAAATTACAGAAGACTCTAGTTCCAAGCACAAAGAGAAACAAGCATATTTCTAACCCAGGCATTTTCCACACATTGTTCTGTGCTTTCCACAAATGCCACGAAAAGGTCTGCCATTCCAAAAGGGAATACACACAGGTTGCAGGAGGGAGAATTACGAAGAGCACTCCTCAGAAAGTGGTTTGTAAACAGATGGCTTGAGTGGTGCTTGCAGCCTACCCAAAAGCAATGGACATGTCCCATGTGATTTACTTTCATGTGAATCTGGCAAGAATTGGCCTTGCCATATCCTCTGGAAATCAGTTATCTCAGGAGAAGAATCCAGGCCTGTACTTTGTTGTCTTTACTGAAAGGAAATTCATGTCTAGAGCTGTTAATTCTTATTTACACAAGGTCAAATTTCTTTAAAAACATGAATATGGCCACAGTGTGTCAGAACAAGAGATTCTCTAGCCCAGGATCCTGCCTATACCAGGTGCCAAAAGAGGATGCTAGGGAAGGATTTCAGAAAATGGTGATCACACTGTATTGTATTCCAAGTACCTTCACTATTTCCAGATCAAGAGACCACCTCTATATAGATAGAAACCCTCAGCAGATTTCTCTTCCCTGAATCTCCCTTCCTGATCCCATATGAATTTTCAGCATTCCCAAACCAATGAGCTTGCCAGCCAGCTACCTCCCCCTGACGGCACCAATACAGGCATAAAAGAATTTGTACCAACACTGCTAGTGAAAAGGATTGACAAACAGCAGCTCTTCGGCTGCTGAAACACGAATATGAAATGAGGTTGATTTAAATACACGCAATTGGAAAGCAATCAAGGCTTCTGAACAACAACTACCTCTTTTAAAATAATTCGTCAAAGTCAGGCCCTGCTTTAGCTGTCTACAAGTTACATGACTAATCTAAATTATCATTATTTCTTTATGCTCTATCTATATATAGGAAGGCTATTTAGTCCCGAAGAACACTCAAAGCCATCCTATGATAGATGCTACCTCGAAGTGCAGAGGGAATTAAAAGGAACGACTCTGTTCTTAGAGCAATTTTACTATTCCCTCCAATTAATTTAAAAAAACCCCTATATATATATATATTCTTGATTACCAAAAATAATCCTGTTTAAAACAAACTATCAAAATATTTTCCTACTAAAACATTCCTTAAAATATTGCTGGAGGACTCTCAAAAAAAGCTAAAGGATAAACCACTGCTACAGCAGAAGGGTAAAGTTCAGACAAATACACGTAATTAGTATTTATTTAGTTGCTAGAAGAAAGGTCTGACAGTGTTTCTGTAAAAGAAGGATTACCCTTGTTTACCAAAGGAGAGATTATATCACCAGAAGCCCACTACTGGAGTAATGTTTATGATGCCTTCACACTTAAATGGGTTTCCCTGAGTAATGCTACGGAGCAAGCTGGCTTTCCAGAGATATGATATAATCTTTTGCTATTTAATTGAGTACCTGAACTTAGTGGAACATTCAGGAGAGGCTGTTCAGGGGCAGTTTATCAGGACCCTAGATCTACATATTTGTAGACTGCACTGGATTTTCCTTAACATTTTTATTTCTTAATCATCCCTTCTCCTTGACCAAAATTTGCAATTCTTATGACAGCAATTCTCCAACAGGCCACATTACAGTTGTATGTAAGTCATCAAACGAAATCAGAATCCTGGATACCTCGTATTAGAAAAATTACTTAACTTTTTCAGCAGTTAGGCTAGTATGTTATAATTCTCTGCACTTTGGTGTTTTTCATCTTTCAGAACTACAGCTATGAAAGAAAACGTATAAAAATAAAGCTTATCTTCAATACGTAGAGTCATTTCATCAGACAGTGACAAATGTGTCAACATATGAATCACCTCAATATGCAGGAGACTCAAGGTCCTTTGGCTTTGTTTTTATTCCTACGTGAAATTCACTGAAGAGATTTTCAGATGAACACGTACCTTAAAAAATTCTCTTGTGCTTTCTATCCACTTACGTATTTGTAGCAACAGAATCGTTGCCATGCACATCTTAAAAACAATTTGTTACTTAACACTGAAAAGCACAGAAGTTGCAATGACAGTCTGTATGTATTACTTTAACAATTCTGTTACTAAACAGAATTTGTGCCGAAAACACACTACCTCATGAGACAGCAGGAAAGCCATTACCACTAGGAAATTAAATAAGAGATTATATTGTAAGCGACATTCTATACACTTACTATAATAAATAAGTAAATAAACCCTTATGTATCTGTATGGAAAACAACTCCACCTATATTCATCACACCAGTAGATTCCATTCAAATTGCACGTACACGACTTTAAATTAGGATTGGCTTAACTGAAGCAAATGTAGTTCTGCTATCAAAGCGACATGAGACCAGAGTTCAGCCGACCTCTCAACTACCCTGGATCCCTTTGTACTGTTGGTCTGTTTTTCCTCTGACGCACTGGTCCCACAGAACAGATTTGTGGGTGTTAGCTCTCTTCTGGCAAGCGGGAACAAAGAAATGAGTTATCCTGGGGACACGGGGATGTGGCACCTCCAGGGTGAAGACCATCCCAAGCTCTCCCCTTCCTCCAGAGCAGGTCTTTCGCAGTCACCACTCAGGGGCAAAAATGTAGAGAAACAACTGGTTCTTCAATCAAGTTGAGCCCTCTCCGCTCTGGTTGTACAAGCCAGAGATCTCTCCCAGTTGTCATCCCCCATCTGAATGAATGAATCTAGCCATCCCAGCTAGACATAAAAAAGGCTGACATCAGGCCCTCATCTCTCCTTCCAGGTTAGGAAGGTTTGGGAATAATAGACAGCTGGAATAACAGACAGCCACCACTGCAGCTGGATGTCCTCTCCTTCCACCTGGCCAGTCAAGGTGCACCAAGCTCTACATTACGACCTCATGAGTGGTTCTTACGGTATTAACAGGTTTACAGGATGTTTATGTTTTTGCAGATATGAATTGGGAAGATATTTTTATTGCATTTATATAACCCAAACCAAGTGCAGAACTTGAACCAACGGACTGTTTGAGGCTTTTATTGCCTGCGCTTTCAGCACCCACACCAGATAAGGTACCTCTTTCTCCCTCCTCTTTATACACCTTGGATTCCTCACTTGTGCTCTCCTTCCCCAACAGATTCACTAACTTCTCTTTCCTGACCCAAAACAGATCTGCAGAGAGAACTACCTACTCCATCCATTAGTTGGTCCCCTAACTTCACTCCTTTTCTATTTTGGTGCTTTTTCTCCTGAAACTAATGAGAATTATTACCTGACGATAGATTTCTTCACCTCTTTGTCTCACGAATTGTTCCACTTTTTAAATGTCAGACATCCACCCTATCATAATCTATGTTTTCTGAGATATTGAGATTTCAGATAAAAACAAAAGACATTTTGGAGAACAGAAAAAAAAAAAGGAGACATGAAATACATTAGGATGATTTCAATTTGAAAATTTTTGCTATGTAAAGAACTTTATGAAGCTGAAACACAAAAACACCTGAAAAAAGCAGTATTTTGCTTTAAATTTGTCAATGTCTATTTCAGTTTCATATCCTACTACAGACTGCGTCTGAAAACTTTTGTTCATATGCACATGAAAAATACTCCCAAAGATGCTCGTTAGGGATATCTTGTTTGGTTGTGCGATAGTAAAAATGACTTAGAAGTTCTCATGATAACAAAAAGAACGCACTAAGCTTTGAAAAAGAGAAATATGTATCTGTAATGATCCTATTTATAAATCATATAAGATATTTCACCACTTAAACAGGTACTAAGCAAGCACTGTTTTCTGCAATTCCTCCAGACAGATATCGGTGGTAATCTGTCTACTAGTAAGTTTAACGCTAAGTGTTTTTACAATCTTAGAATATATACTGCACGCAAGCTTTGTAGAAATCAAACATATATGCACAGGAAGCATTCAAGAGTAATGTCTGTTTATAGCACAAAATAAATCCAGTTAAATCTTAAAGGGTCCTTAACATTATGTCAAGTCACCCAAGAAGAATTGGTTTATATTCTGTCTTCCAGAAAGTGCTTATTTTTTGGTAAAAAAAAAAAAAAAAAGAAAACTATGAGTTTTTTGTGAGGAAGTGGTGAATTTCCATTCAAAAAATACTTCACATGAGAGACAACTGAGCAATTAAATCTCCATTTTCAAGCAAATGGGCTCCCTAACGTGTTTTTTTTTGCTGAGCCATGAAAAGTGACAGATCTTAACCACAGTGCATCAGAAGAGACGTAGTCTAGATTTCACACGCAAGACAAGGAAAGAACCAATCTTATCCCTAATAACCAGTAACACTTTCCTAAGGCATACAAGCTACTATAAACATAAATTATTACTTCCTCATTCATCACACCCAACATCATGAAGACCACCAGAGATTCATTACAGTGCATCTCTGCTTTCAGGCATTAGAGGAATGAAGCCTTTGATCAATGCCTATCACATCTGGACAGGTGGGGCAGGAAGGAGTCTTCCCCAGACTGAAATCAGAAAGCCATCTGAAGTTCTAAAACTTTGTATCACAGCTGCAAAAATGTTAAGTAAGATGCTTGGGAATTTACTACATGGGATGTGACTAGCACCTGATTTAGAAGTCATTCACATCCACCTCTGCGACAATACTAATGATCCCAGTCCTGTAAAAAGCACACAGTTCTATGGCTTCAGCCTGAAATTGAATAATTCTTTTAGTTAATGAGAACCCCATACTGTTACCTTGGGGAATTGTAAAAGTCAGCACTAAACGATCCATTTTATCTGTAATTCTGAAAGCACCAGTCAGGATTAAACTGTAATCATGACTTGGTATTAGATCAGTATATTCCTGACTAATGCTTGGCTGCAGGAGGATTTATCACAAGTTCAGTTACATCTAATTCTTTCCCCCTTGGATTGCTCCCTGCAGAGCTAAGCGGATCTCGGTGGAAGTTTATGGGAAATCCAGCTACTAAACTGACAGATGTACAATCCTCATCTGTCCCTTCCTTCTGACCTGTATTTTCTCTTTGTTTGCTTTTCCTCCAAAGAATCTTTTTTTTTAGGTTTACTTCTGCACCAGTTTTGGTTTGTATTCAATTTCTTTTCTTTCCTGCTCCTCTATTTCCCCTCCTTCTCTTAGTCTTTCATTGTTTCCTTTTCTAAGCTAGTTAGCTCCTTGTAGCACAAAGCTGAGGCAGGTCGTACACCAGACACCATCCACGAGAAGAATATTCCCTCCTTTTTTTCAGGTATCCATATAATTCCCCAAGGATATATCCTGTATAATGATTCAAAGCAGAGAAACTGAGATGCACTGGGGCCATCCTTCCGGGGACAATGATACACGTGCACTCCCATGGAGGCTCAGACAGGAACCACGAGATCCTGGTTTCTAAATTTATGGACAGTACAAGCGACTGTCAGAAAACATCTGTGAAAGACCAGGCAGGATATAGCCTTGAAAAATAAGTATCCTTATTGCACCTATATGGTCATCCTTGAGCGTTTTGGATGACTCTAGCTGAATAAATGAATGAGCAGGCAGCTGGGACAATTTTCTCTGATACAGAAATCTGTATGATCCTGAATTTTTATAGACTCTGCACATTCAAGGAGGCCTGAAAAAAATATAGGCATTCAGTTATGAAAGCCTCAGTATTCAAACTACATCTGAAATATATAGCCACACTTCTGCCTGCTGTAAATCAGTGCCTCTCTGTTGTTTGAAGCTAAACTATATTTCATCCAGCTAAGGATGAAAATGAATCAGGTTACAGATTGTGACAACATGCTGGCTAGCAAGGGCACTACTATTAGTGATCTAGGTCTGAACAGCTGAATTATTAGGACCCAGAGTCACTACCAGGCCTAAAATTAAAGTATACTCTTTCCTGATTCCCAGCAGTACTATGAAGTTACAATCAGGTACCTCAGCACATAAAAATTTATCCTGTTCCTGGTGAGATTAACCTGCTCCTGATGCTGTACATAGAAATGCTCACACACACTCCCATGAACACTTAAATATCAGGGATTAATTTTTATCAACTAGGTTTAATAGATGTGGTAGGTTGCCCTTCCATTATGAACAGATCAAATGTATAAAACTATGCAACAGGAAAAAGAGCAAAACAAAACAAACAGCCTGCCAAAACCAAATCAGAGCGCTAATATTTAAAAGATTATAGAAGACGTGGGTTTTTTGGTTTGGCTTTTTTATAAAGATGGAAGATGTGAGAGACTGGAAGAGTTGATAGGTGGAGCATCTATGCTGAGATGAGGTATTTTTCTAGTAATGAATTGACAAAAACGCCATCAGAAAAAAAAAGGCTAATGGAATAAGTGAACTAAGGTAGGAAATAATGAAGAACATTTCTTAAGAAGTTGTATTTAAGCAAGACATGCAAAAATAGGGAGGTAAGCCAAGCCCAAACACCAGGAATTAAGTGGAAGGATTTATAACAAAAAAGGGTAGAATGTCAAGATAAAAACTAAGTGCAACTGAAAGCAGAGATGATACTGAACAGAGCAGAAAGACAAAAGTTAAAGACTATTTATTGTCAAGTTATGTAAATAACTGATTGAATAAAAATATAACACATACGTGAGGATTGCCAATCAGTGCCCAAATCAGAAATTTTGGGGTACTAAAACACCTAAGCAGAATGTGATGGTAAGAGAAAATGCAAAGAAAACACATCTATGATGAGGGAGGGTATGAAGTCAGTATATACACCTCTATGTAAGCTACATAAGTATCACTTCAGTTGTTAATGTGCAACATATGATTTTCACACATTACAAAGAATTTTTATTCAACATTTGTTATATGACTATTTTTTTAATGCCTCCACTAGCCAAGGAACCCATAGGAAGAAAACCCATCCTTGCTGAATAGCATACAGCCAGTACAGCAGACTCAAATCTTCTTGTAGGATTTAACTTACAAAAGTAATTCTGCAAAACTGACTGCCTTTTTTCTTTTTAGGAGAGAAAAAAGCTATGTTTAAAATCTAAGGGCTACCTTTAAAAATGAGAGCTATGTAAAAACAAGACAGTTAAAATAAAATAAACAGCTAAGGGTAAAATGCAGCAGGATGGAGTTTATGGGGTTTTATCAGCTTATGGTGATGCATATCTCATTTCAGAAATGAGTAAAACAAGACCAAAAATGAGATAAAGCACTTAAATTAAAGAGCATTTCAATCATTAGAAATAAGTAATGCTAAAATTAAAAAAAAAAAATAGAGAAAATATTAACTGATTAAAAAGAGAGTCAGACATGTCAGACTGAAAAAGATGTTGAGCGGCAAAGCACAAAATGGCACAAAGCATAAACAGCTGCATCCCCTTTAGCTTATACCCTCCTTCTCTCACCATGCTTCAGAAAAAGGAAGCCGCTCCCAGGTGGGGCTATTTGAAGATCAATGCATGAAAGAAGCACTCAAAAATAAGGTAAAAGCAGAAAAGCTAAATTAATTTATTCCACTAGTGCTCACTAAAGGCATCAGTGAGACTCCTCTATCACAGACTTCAAAGATACTTTAGTGAAAGAGATGTCTTAAAAAAGAACTATCAGTAGGAGTGGTTTAGGACCAAATGAACAAAACAAACATTAAAAAAATTCCTTTGGACTACTACATGGTCTTCATCTTAGGAACCCAAACATGAAACTTCCAAGCAATAACCCTGGTAGGTACGTCATCCCTTCAATGATTTCTCAGTTTCGGAGGAACAGAAGGGAATGAGTAAAAATGTATCTATTAGACACATGGATAGACATAATGGGAAAGAATGAACGCAGCTTTTGTAGCAAAAAGTTATTTCCTACAAATGTCTTGAAGTTTGAAGGAGTCAGTAAGATAGAGATTTTGAATGCCAAACATTGAGAAGTTTTATTATGAAATCCTGTTTAGGAGGACAGTGAATAAGGGAGAAGGGTATTTCATACCTACATAACAGCCAGTAGGGTCAAAACCAATTAAAAAAATAGTTTCCACAAAACAAGGAGATGATCCAAGAAGCCAAGGTTTCTGGGGCATATCTTGAAAAAACTTTGAAGGGAGTGAATAATGCAGTCATAATGTTTACTCATGATAGAAAATTACTGCAGATAATCAAATCTAAAAGCTGAGTGTGAAGAGTCACCGAAGGGTCTTGCGATACTTGAATGGCTAACGGTGAACTGGCAGATGAAATTGCTCATCAGTAAGTTTGGATTAGTAAATATGGGAGAAAATTATCAAAGGCTAACTCCACGTACAGAATGACTGGCTCTAAATTATTTCTTCCTTGTGGAAAAGAATTCTTGAAGACATTCTGCCTTAACCTCCAGTTATGCAATCTGAATGCTCAGAAGAAACTGCAAACATGATATGATTTTTTAGGACAGGAACAGAGAACAAAACAGAATATGCTTTCAAAGCTCCCTCACAGGCAGATAATATTTCCCACGTTTGCTTTATGCTAAATGTGGTCTAACCTGTTTGTTTCTAGTCGTAATACATACATATGGAACGACTTTTCTGAGGAACAACTAAATCGATTTTTCGAACTGATGAGGAGCTCTGCACAATCATGAATGATCTGGAAAAAATGACTGAGGTATGTTTATTCACCTTTTCTCACAGTACATAATTCAGCAGTACCCAATTTCAGGAAGCAAACTTTAAATGCTACACAATGTTTTTTTCCACACAACACCAACGAATTGGGACACTGCCATGAGCTATCACAAAACCCAGAAAATATAAATATGCTTAAAAAAATAATCAATGACACACATTCATGAAAGTGAGGTCCAGTTACACATCGTGGCCCAGATGACATTTCTGGCTCAGGAATTTCTTGAACTGTTGTTTGCTGAAAGTTCAAAAGCTGTACAAGGCACAATGACCACAATGACTATAAATTTGATCTGGTTTTGATACATTTCTCCTAAGCATCTGCTGGTGGTCACCATCAGAGTCGACTGAGGAGCTAGCCCAATCTTTGCTCGGACCCATTAAGGTATTCCTCACTCACCCCAACATCTTTATAGCAACTCACAGACCTGAAAAGCTACAAAGCCCTGAGGATCAAGTATGACACTACAGAACGTGATCAGAAAGCTCTCATGCAGGAATAAATACAAAAAAAAATCCTCTCACTAAAGACATCCGTCAGGTTTTGCTTCCCAGCAAAATCAATTGGCACCTGTGTGCCAAACATATACAGCTGTCGAGGTGTTACCAACAGTCCATCTGCTGCACGAGCCATATGCCAGTTGCTTTATTTAGGGCTCTAGGAAGAGAGAGGGAGATATCCTGAAAGGCAGATTAATTAACTGCTGCGAGGCGTAAAAACACTTAGAAAACTAAAACTTGCCAAGTAATGTATTTATTAAAATGATGTGCATACTAAGAAGCGGAAATTTGCCCAAGAATCGTGTTATTTATGCAGTGGTATGGAAA
>NW_010230580.1:16013-19961 GCF_000690775.1 Eurypyga helias
AGTGCAAGCAAAACTTCCGAGTTGGTGCCAAGCACTTCACCCATACAGCTAACCTTTCTGCTGCTTTCACCCTGGGCTTCTTCCATCCTTCTCTTATTTTGGTTTGCCAGGGCTTATAGCTTAAAGAGGCTTCAGAATATTCTTCCAAAAAGCCATTTCAGGTCCACTCTTCCTGAAGAGAAAGACTCACATTTTTTTCCAGGTTAGACCTAAGCACGATGCTATTCAAGCATGTGATTTTTTTTTTAATTTTTTTTTTTCTTTTTCCCACATTGCAATCCCTGGCTTAATTTCCATTTAGACTGGATTTCTTTGAAAAAGATCGCACCTTCCTTACTGTATGCAAGGTGTATGGGATATTTTTGAGATCATCAGAAGAACAAATAAATATACTTTATGAACCATTTCTGCGTTATTTTTTTCTGAGTCCAAAGCCTTCTACAAATCCGAGAATTGAAAAAATCATCCAAAGGTGATATTATTTTTACAGTACATACCTGTATTTGCAGGTGAATTTAAAGTCATATTTAATCTATTTTTTTTAGCTACCTGTCTTGGAACTAGCAGGATTGAAACATACTTTTGTCAACAGTTTTTAGGAGCTATTCCAGTAGAAAAAAAGCCTTAAAGTTTCAGAACCACCTAGTAATTTCTTCACTTTCTTCTGTATCTCTCATCTAGCACTCAAGGAGTGAACCGACATGTTAACTCCACAGCACAACCAACCCCCCTCCCCACATACACACCATCAGCACACAGGAAATCATGAAGCAGTTCATTCTGTTTGAGTTCTATCATCTTTTTGTAGGACACAGCAGAAGAAACGCCATACATCCTATAATTTTGGGGGTTGTGGGTTACATACATTTCAGGAGTCAGTTTCTTGCACTAAAATAAAAGAGTCTGGATCCTTAGATAAGTCTACATGGTTTTCTTAACGTCCTATTTGCTTCAGCTAGAAGGGATTTGCTTCAAATTTGGTCGTAGATGTGATTATTGCCATCACTCTAAAGAGCCCAAATATTTCCTGATGTAAATAAATTTTAAAACGTGGTAAATATGAAAATACTTGTTTTAAGTCAGTTATGAATATCATGAAAGCTAAATGTTCAGAAGTCAGGATTATTTTAAAATTAGGGCAAATTATGAGAGCAAATAAAGATTCTGTGAGTTCTCAACAGGCTGGCGCTTGAAATGCCTTAGCATAAATGAGAGAAGACCCAAAGCCACTGAGTCCAGTAACTCCGTGTGCCTCCTGCTGCAGGTACAGATCAAGATTGGGATTAGCCACTTCCCAATGGTATCTCTAGATCTAGAAGAGTAAGCATTTACGAAGAAACCTAATGAACGTTGTCTTTCTAATGGCTTTATTGTAGCAAAACAAGTGTCCAAATGGGGAAGGCAAGAGAGGGCGAGCAGCAACTGAAATCCCTGCTGACAGCCCCGACAGAAAAGCCATGATTCGCTCAGGCCCTGCAGGCCAGAATAAGGTGCATCATCAGAACAACCTGAGGGAAAATAGCACTGACCATACTGATTTCATGGAGAGAAAATTTCAGTATTCAGATCATTCAGCTTCAGCATTTTCAAGCAATGGTAAACAGTCTCACTTCCAAAGTAACTGCAGTTTTAGAATGGAAGAAATAAATAGGGAATTCCTTGGCTAGTTTTTAATGGGTATTTCCATCTTCCCCCCTTTCTCTTCATGGAATTGCCAGTACATGGGCCTTTTTGCAATTAAAAAGTAGAAGCATTTCACAGCATGGAAGTAAGATTAAAATATATATATATACACACAAATGCAGAAATATTAGGCAAAGTGACAGGCAGTAGTTTTATCTCTTCTACTATTTTAAAAGAAAATAAATGGAAAAATCCCTGAAAAGACTATTGTCTCTCCAGTATATTAGATTTGCATATGTAGTGATCCATTTCAGAGTCGAACCATCAAACCCTAGGAGGCTAATTTATCTAATACAACGTTATAATCAACCACATTGAATGCTCAGATCCTTAGAGACTGCAGGAGTTAAAAAAAAAATGTATTCATACAAATTTTTCTCTCATAAAACCTTATGAAAACAAAACAAAGGGGTTGAGTACAGCGAAACAGAGCAAGGTAGAAATACTGATTCAACACAAGCATGACGTGCTTCTCCTCTACAGCTGGATTCTTCCAGAAGCAAACTATTCCGAGTCCTTTGTTTAAGCCATTATTTTTCATTACATGAGGCACTGGTGTTATCCAAAAGTTAATAGCAGGAATATGTCTGTGTGACAAAACAAATACAGCTTGAATCCTATAGTGGTTAATACCAGAAACAGTTTGCAATAGAGTGCATGCCTGACATGCACAAATCACAAAATGGTTTAGAAATGTGTTACTGGGCTCTTGTTTTAATAGAGCAGAACCTCTATTATCTGGCACTGTCTCTATATCTCCAGATTAGATTTCAGTCAATAAATGGAAGCCTTGGAATAGCTGTAAAAAAAACTCCCCCCAAAAAACCCAAACCAAACCAACATCCCCTCAAATCCGACAACCTGTAGTGGGGTCTGACTAGTGTAGGTAATCATATTGTTGTTGTTTAAATTGCCCCTTGACATCAAGCATATGCTAATAGTCTACTTAAATTGCCTCATGCCTCGGCAAGGCTCCTTTTTTTGAGCAGTAAGCATGGTTTAAATAGAACCCTAGACATCTGACAGGCACCAGAAATCGGGGTTAAATCAGAATGTTACTGTAAACAAGGGAACTGTGGACATTGGCTGGTAGAGCTGATGCAGTTCTTTTGTCCCTTACCCCCCCAAAATGCTGATGCCTTTTCCTTGTCTTCTTCACCACAAGGACATAACTTCTAACTCCTATGAACTGAAACTTCTGAGTGGTGATGCATTTAATGGGAGTTTTCTTCTTTTTGCTCTTTGGAGGTAAGTTACTTCTAACAGCTTCCATTTCTTCACACAGTGATGGTAACCAGCAATCTCCTCAAGCAGCACTAACTCTGGCTCAGATAAGATCATTATTTTGAAAGATATATTAAAATTTATTGTTTGTTAACTAATTATATGTCCTGCCAAAAAAAATCCCTAAACCAACCAAAGAAATCTAAAAGCCCCAAACAAACCAAAATTAAAAACCCACAACAAACAAGAAAAACCCTCAAAATTTTTGCTTTGTTTTCCTTGCAAGATGCTCCTAAGATACTACAATGTTGCTAAGTATGGGGCTCATATGTTGAGAACTCCTGACTTTCATGCAGTCTTTCACTGCGTCGTAAAGTCTTGCGTTGGCAGCCCAGTAACAGTCATAGAGCAGCTGCTCATCACACCTCAGTGTGCACACGTATGTGTATGTAATGTGTACATACTGTTCCCAAGCATTTCTTCCTCTCTAACAGCCAATTCTCCCAACAGATTTAAATCGCACCATTTCCCCTACAAAGATTCCCAAAAGAACTTCAGTTTACCTTATACTGAGAACAATCTCACACCAGCCTGCATGCGAATGCAACTTCAGCTATATTTTATAGAAAAATTAGGGGCTAGCTCCCATTTGTGGGGAAAAGGAGGAAGCATTAAAAACTGGAAAGCTGATCTGTGAGCCGTGGAAGTGCCTTAGAGGATTACAGTGTTTCAGAAGTTATCGGCAGAGATGCCTTACTACTGAACAGAGAACAGCTGACCTATAGAAAGATGCAAGGCAATTACTTTTATCTCACAGCTTTTGGTTTATTATAGAACTCAACTCTCATACGGATTCAGGATTCTCCCTTGTGAATATTTCAGTTCATAGACAGTAGATGGCTCATACATGCAAGCAGAGCAATCATCCCGGAAAACTGTTACGGTACAGCAATGGAACTTACAAAAATAAAAGCAACTGAATATAAGAAATTATGAAAACTTTAAGGAGAAGAACAGAATTGTCGTGGTTTAACTCTGGCT
>NW_010230581.1:0-329 GCF_000690775.1 Eurypyga helias
AGAACCCACCCGAGATGTGGGTTGCAAAGGTTTTGCGTTATCCCCCACCCCCCCGCCCAACACACACATCTCCCAGCAAAGGCTTTTTGCCCCGGGAACAGGCAAAAAGCGCGGAAATAAAGCCCCTTCCAGAAAAGCCGACGCGGTTCTGATCCCCGGCACGGTCCGACCTTGCCGCACACGCGGAGCATTTACAGACTTACAGGTTATTTTGCAACAATAACAACAACAGCTACAAGGAATTAACCCACCACTCCAGAGTCCTGGGAAAGAGAAAACGGATCAAAAGGGAAGAAAAAACAAAAAAAATAATCTTTTTTTTAACGTGA
>NW_010230581.1:380-639 GCF_000690775.1 Eurypyga helias
TAGAAGTCAAAAATAAAAAGGGAAGGGGAGCGTATGGAAGGGGGTCTTTAAGGAAAAAAAGCTTCTTTTCCCCGAGAGTAAATCCCGTCGGAGGCCGTGAGCCGAGTGTGGCTGGTCGCAAAAAAAAAAAAAAGGTTAAAAAAAAAAGCTGATTGAGGGAAAAATAATAATAATATAAAAAGTAAAAATCCAGTGCAATGCAGCAGGATCCTGGCTTTGCTCGCTGGGTTGAGCGTTTGGTTTTTGGTTTTGGTTTTTT
>NW_010230582.1:0-2072 GCF_000690775.1 Eurypyga helias
TTGGAGGAAGCTGAGGTACATGCCCGTAAACACTGGTGTCTGCACTGAAAGTATGAACAATGGGGAAATATGGCTAAACACTGCCTGGGAGTTCTAGCTTGGGAGTTCAGTTAGCTGAGATTTTCTGAAATAGTCTGTAAGTGCCTAGAAAACAAGCAGGAGCTTTATTAGCATTGCAAATGTTTGTGTCCACTTGCCCAGGCCTCCCTGGAACATGAGGAGGGGAAGATCCTGCGCCTCCAGCTTGAGCTCAACCAGGTGAAGTCTGAGATTGACAGGAAGATAGCAGAGAAAGATGAGGAGATCGACCAGCTGAAGAGAAACCACCTCAGAATTGTGGAGTCCTTGCAGAGCAGCCTGGATGCTGAGATCAGGAGCAGGAATGAAGCCCTGCGGCTCAAGAAGAAGATGGAGGGAGACCTGAATGAAATGGAGATCCAGCTGAGCCATGCCAACCGCGTGGCTGCAGAGGCACAAAAGAACCTGAGAAACACACAGGCAGTGCTCAAGGTCTGTTAAGCTAAGTTTGTGCACATACATGTCTAGCTTGTCTAATATCATAGAATCATTGTAACATAGAAGGGGTTGGTTTGAAAGGAACCTTCAAATATCATCTAATCCAGCATTCTGGCATATGCAAGGGCATCTTTTATTACATCAGTTGGCTTAAACCCTATCCAACCTCAACTAGAACACTTCCAGTGATGGGGCATCCCTAATGTCCTGTCACTGAATACCAGGGAGTATAGATCTTCATCTTGTAAGTTATTTTTTTCAGTCAGCTGGATTTTGACTTCAGGCTTACACAGCCTTAAATTTGGACTGGGCTGTCACTCAACGTGGGACAGTGCAGATTACCACATACCGATGTCCTGCTCATATTCTTAAGATACTGTACATATACTGAAATAATAATTCTACATGTAAATATATATTACATCTATAAATATATATATTATACTGACATCATAATTGGCATTGTTAAACAGTGCTGGGCTGCCTTATAATTTGTTTTTCCTCTCTTAAAGGATACCCAGATACACCTGGATGATGCTCTTAGGACACAGGAGGACCTGAAGGAGCAAGTGGCCATGGTGGAGCGCAGGGCAAACCTGCTGCAGGCTGAAATTGAGGAGCTACGGGCGGCCCTGGAGCAGACGGAGCGGTCGAGGAAAATGGCTGAGCAGGAGCTTCTGGATGCAAGTGAGCGTGTGCAGCTACTCCATACAGAGTTCAGCTACTCCACACTCAGGTTAGATTAATGACATTCAAAATGTCAAGAGCCTTTGTTTTTTCATAGTTCCACATTCTTCTTCTTTGTAAATCCTTAAATCATCTCTTTTAATAAAAAGCTTAAGCTGAAACAACTATTACCCTTGTAATAAGAATTGCACTATAGCTAAATGAGTAGGATTGCATTAAAAGGATCCAAAAGTCCTTCTTGAAATCTTTAGAATTCTCTGGTATCTCATTGTGTATGACCTGACAAAATGCAACATTGGAGAGCTATCTAATATTATATATATATGTGAAAACTTTACATTTAAACAAGGAAATTCTAAATTAAGTGTTCTGTTTTTGAACAAAGTTGACAATATTTTTTCTTGTTCAACAGAACACCAGCTTGATCAACACCAAGAAGAAGCTGGAAACAGACATTGCCCAAATCCAGGGTGAAATGGAGGATACAATTCAGGAAGCCCGCAATGCTGAAGAGAAGGCCAAGAAAGCCATCACAGATGTGAGCTGGGGCCTCCTTTCACTGTTGAAGGTGGATTTATCATCCCCCAAACTGTCTCCAGCCACAAATGGCCTTGACCCTTTGCTCTCATCAGGCGGCCATGATGGCAGAAGAGCTGAAGAAGGAGCAGGACACCAGCGCCCACCTGGAGAGGATGAAGAAGAACCTGGACCAGACGGTGAAGGACCTGCAGCTCCGTCTGGATGAGGCCGAGCAGTTGGCACTGAAAGGAGGCAAGAAGCAAATCCAGAAGCTGGAGGCCAGAGTGTGTTGTGCTTTCATTTGTGCATAAGTGAGTAAATCCCTTGGAGAAATACCCGGGAAGCTCCAA
>NW_010230583.1:0-5819 GCF_000690775.1 Eurypyga helias
TCAACTAAAAATGCGGTTACTGAGTAATAAAATGGGAAAGGATTAGCACGGGAGCGCGAGGGCCAGCGGAAAGAGACGGCAGAAGTGGCGACGGTCCGAGCCGGGCTCCCGCCGCACGGCGGGCTGCAGCACAGGCACCGCCACGCCAGTCCCCTCCTGGGGCATCTGTGCCTGGAGAGGAGCAAACTTCCTGGCCTGCCTTCGTGTAGCACCCGCTTTTTCTTCCTAATCCTAAACACGCTGAGATCTTTATTCGTGAAAATCAGACTATTAAGAATTCACAGATTATCGAAAACATTAGCTAATCACCCCACGCCTGTCCTAGAAGAGACAGACAGACTTGGGGAAAGCGCAGGGGACGGGCTGGTGTGAAATGCAGCAGCCTCGCAAAGCCTTTCCAGCTCCAGCCTGCTATTGCAAGAAAAGGATCATGTGAGGATCCTTTGAAAAGCAATGTTCTGACTAAAGCAAGCGACTGCATTAATTGGGAGCCTTGTATTCATACACGCTGGGCTAAATAAAGCAAGCTGGTTTGCTGCAGCAGGCTGGGGAAAATATACAAAACTAATCCTTTCAATTACTTTGTCGTTGATTAGAGTATCCATAACCAACGCACAGTCCTAAGAGTTCTGTGTAGCACGGGTAGCACGGAAAATCTTTTCAGGCAACGGGATAAGCATCCTAAACTAAAAGAAAATGACCAAACGTTTTTGGTCATTGGAAGGAGGGGAGGGGGTAAGGCGAAGGGAAGCGCAAATTGCCACGATTCCCTATTTTCGAGAGCTGAAGCTACAAGGTATCCCCCCTTTTTTTTTATCGCCTGAAGTTAACTTTCATGGTGGAGACAAACTCGGCAGGACAACAAAGCTTTGATCATTGTGTGAAGGAAGAAAGTAATAGAGTGAAAGTCTCTCCAGAGGGTAATTATTCTTTGGCCGCTCAGGCAAGAAGTTCCCTGTCACAGCTAAGGTTAATATTAAGGTAGCTCCGCTATACTTTCCCATATTAAAAGAAAAAAAAAAAATCCTTCCCAGAATGTTATACTATTAATTGCCAATTTGCATATGTGTGCAGCTGCTGTTTTGGCTCCGATCTTCCATCCGATAAGCTTGCTGGAGGTATCACAGAGCACTTGGCAGCTTTCCTATTTGAAAAGAAAGCGTTCCTAACTACAGAACAGCTGATAGTCTATCAGTGATAGACCCTGATGGCGTGAATTACAATTACACTACTTTTCACACTAAATCTGGGTGATAGCTACTTGGAAAGAAGTTTCATCATTTTTTACCACAAACTGGAAAAAGAATTACATGGTCATGCTGTGCTTTTAAAGGCAGTTTGGTTCACTTTTGTCTATTTAACACCTAATTCCGAGGAGTCCATAGGCATCTGGAGATCTGAACGTCGCGTAATGAATTCACTGTTTAGATGGGAGATTTTTAAAATCTACCTCAAATTACATTTATTAACAAGGCGAGCAGGAAGTGTTAGAGTTGTTAGACGCTTCATTTATTAAATAATTTGTGGGTATTTTCAGTTGTCATATCCAGAGTCATGGGGGTTTACTTATTTTTTAATTAGCAATTCCAAAACAATGCTACTGCAATTTAACAATTCATCACGTAATCTGGGGCTGTTCAGTTCAGCCACTAATGCTAGATAATTCAGATTGTTATTTTGATCTGTTTATAACTCATTTTGTTGTGATAAGAGAACTGCTGTCTTGAAATTAAATGGCACGATTTCCTATGGACCTTGTTGCGACCTAGAAACTAACTATATCGTCTTTGTCTACCTATTTCTTAACATTATACCTGGCATAGCAAAGCAATAGTAATTAAAATTTTCACTTATTTTTTCTCTCACTACATGATTGATCACTGTTTCACCTTAGTGTGTTTTCATATACCACTGCGGAGGAGGAGGTGGGGATAGATGCAAGTGTCAAAGTAAATTTAATTGTAAGAGTAAGTCACCCACATTGCTGCCGAGGTCACAATGTCTAAACTTTTTCTTTCATATGCCAGCAAGTTAATTTAGAGAGGTGCTGCCCTGGTAGTTAAATGTAGCTGTTTAAATATCTTTTAAAGGCATGGTGGAAAGCCTGACTCCTGACGTAGCCAACCTAACAGAAAATAGACTTTGTTTTCTTTTTTTAGTTGCTTGCTTTATTAGATTTCTCACTCTCGCAGATTATCCAAAAACTACCCATTGATTGATCGCCCGTAGAGCTGCATTTGGTGTAAAGAAAAACTTCACAGCTTTATTGGCTCCCAGGAGACAAAACAAACATAACAAGATATTCGTATTAATACAAACAATGCAACAAATGAGAAAATCATCACATGTAAATAAGACAGTAAAGTCAGTCCAGTGTACATCCCAGCCTCTGCCACACTAGACATGGCAGCTCAGCTGATCACCGGCGCTCTCAGGCACGGGTCCCTATGGGAGCAATATTGCTCACAGCAGCTCATCGTCGCGAAGACAGTTAACCTAAGAAAATGCCACCAAAGAAAACGTAAGGAACCCAGTCTGAAGGTATTTTATTGCAGCTTGACGGCACTAAATATAAAGGTTGAGATTAGTCTGTTTCTTCAAAAATATTTTGAATGGGTTTTTGTGCATGCTTGGACCTGGAAGCTGTTGCTTATTTTTTAGCGCATCATACATCTAATTGTAACAAGGCGTTTATTTTGAGAAGAGAAAGCGAGAAGGTTCGAACTTTCTGCCGTTTCTTCTGAAGACAATGATGGGGACGTGTCCCCTTAGCCTTGGTTAAAAAAAAAAGAAAAAGTCCAAAACCAGTTTTATTTTTAAGGAAAGAAACTTCCCCTCCGACACAAACACACCCGCACAAGCCACGAACTTTATGTTTAAAAGAAAGCTAATGCCCTCTTAGCTTTGTCTCCGGAACATCACAAAAGGAAAGGGACCGGTTTTGAGGGCAGCAAGTCAGTAAGTCCACTTTCCATGTTATTTCATACAAAACCTTTATCAAAAGACGCAACCAGCCTGTTATAGAGTTACATTTTCTTCACCGGAATTTTCTTATAATAGCCATTTTCTTCACCCTTTAATGGAAAAGTCGCTAAGGCCCAGTGGGAAATATGGACCTTCTGAAATGCTGTGGGATTCTTATCATCCTTACCATCTTGTTACCCTCACGCAAAGGGCTTGGTAATTGCTGTTCTGCCATTCTGGTAATCTCTTCTCTTTGATAGACTGACTAAAATCAAAGAGAAGCCGGATTTGTTGGCCATACGATTCCCTTGAAGCCCATAAAAGATTTGACAGTTCTGAGAATCGCATCACGTTCCAGGTCTTGCATCCATTTTCCACCGGATGGTGAGGTCGAAAAAGGCTGAAGGGACTGCCTTTTCTTTCTGTGTATGTAGCGTCTTCGGGCCGGGCGGGCACTGAAAAAAAAATTCTACAGGGGAAAAAAAAAAGCAAGGGTACTGATTACTGCAGTTACGGCCATTACGTTTTAATGGGCTTGTGCGCTTGAATGTGTGACTACAGGCTCTCTGCTAATAACATCTCTATTGGGTTTATTTTACACTTGACCGTCGATCCCCACACACGCCCGCCACGACAGAGCTTTGTGTAAAACTGCGGGCGTTAAACTTCGGGTCCCCATGCGGGTGTCGCTTATCTCGCCTCTTTCGTGCCCAGGTCGGTAAGATTTACATGAAAGAGCAACACGCCCGCGTTTAAAAAATAATAACAAAAACCGCCCAACGTGTGAAACTAACTTTAAAATAATTTGCAAAGCACACAGCATTTTGTTTGAAGACACATTCACAGATCACTCCACGTGTCTTCAAATAGTTGCAATTGTAATCGTGGCATATAATGCCAAGACATTACACAAAGTACATTTAAAAATGACGACTCTTAAAACCTGGCTAAGGTGTAGGAAGCTATTTCATGACCAACTGATATAATATTTCGTATTGCTTTCCAGCTACGTATTCTTCTCAGATTTATCTTGCCTGAAATACGTGTGTGTGCGTGTATATACACAAAATTATGTGAAATAAAAACTTCGGAGGAATGCAGGGAGGAGTATACTGCAGAAATGATACAAAAGAATGAAAGGAAGTTTTAATGGTAGAATGAAACCTGCTGGTCCCGTCCCCTGGGCAGAAGGAGGGCCAAACCCAGCGGCTTTATGCTGGAAGACTTTTATCATTCTTAGAATACTTAGGGACACTGAACTCCCTGAATAAACAAATCAGATTAAACCGTTCTAATTAGGGATATTCCTGTTGCTACTGTCTTGTATCACTTGAGGCAACTGGGAATCTATAAGTAACAAGCTTATTTGATCTGCATCAACTGCAGTTAAATGGACACATGGATGAGAACTCTATTAAAAAATCAGTGTATGCGATTTTGGCTGCGGAGTCTCCGTGGGCTTTCACATCTCGGATGGCATCGAGCCCGAGGTTTCTCTCCCGTGCTCCTATTGAGCTTGGACGTGGCTTTTTTACGCCCCCACCCTTATGTCCAGAGTTACGTACATGTAAAAATGTGATCTACACTGCTAGGATTGGGAACACTATCAGAGCCTCTCCAGGCGTATCCATCACCAGGTCTATGTGCGCTTTGAACAGTATCGCTCAAGCCAGCTAGTCCCGTTGGTGTGGTTCTGTACTGGAAGAGAACTTTCGTAAGCCAACAGTGATATTTTTCCCCTGCTCACTTCACATTCTGTACCTCCCCCTACAAGTACTGCAATCCCTTTAACCTAACAAAAACCTCCAACGCTCGACTGTTGATAAATTGATGGGTCGGATGGCCTTTCACCCGGTTGTCACCGCTGGAAGAAGTGCTGATGGACATTGGTAGATAGGATTCTCGCCCGCCCGGAGGCTCAGTTTCTGCTGTGCAGGCACCGTCTTGTCACACAAAGGCTCGACTCCGGAGCCCTCCCGTACGTACGCTCTTTGACATGCACACTGACCCCAGGCATAGTTTATGTGGGGTTTCAGGGCGTTGTTGTAAACAGATGTGCTGACAGTCTCACAGTCCGCGATCTCAACGACTTGTTTCATTCCGTTATCCCGTGTACGTGGGTAACCCGTGTACAGGAGCCTTGTGGTGGGGAGAAGGGCAGTTAATGAATAATAATAATAAAATAACATTATTTGTCACTCCTTCGCTGGCGGTCAGTTATAAAGAAGAAACTTTCAATGGCAACTTATCAGTAATGTCAGGAGGGGTGACAGTGCAGCGGTTACGGGCTGCCTCGGTTCATCCATCATTACCTAGCAAATGAGCCGGCTAGCTTGTGGGCAGGTACAGAAACCCTGGCAGGCAGGCAAGGGGAGAGATTATTTTTGCATATCTCTGTGAATCTCCAGGGAATTCAGTGGCGTTCCTGATCTCAAATGCTTGTAATTAAGAGGATGGCATCTTTGGGCTGGAGAATTCCGGAGAAAATCATTTTCGCAGCACCTAGAGGGCTTGATGTCGCGCTTGATGACAGATGGGAAACCTTTATGAAGGCTCCATAACCTTTTGCCCTGAGAGACTATACTTTTTGACACTGCAGGACTGGGAGGATATAGATGTTTTTACTCGGGTGATAGTGTGGTGATTTTTTATAACAACGAGTCATTTATTAAAGTATTTTAATGAACTATGCAAACAGCGAAAACCTGACAAAGCTTGTGTCACTGCTGAGAGCGAAAACATAACTATTAACCATAGGGCGTTTTGCTTATGGAGACTTTTGTATTGCACAGAAATAAGATGTAGGAAAAGACTAGCAGATAAGATTTCACGTTTCATCTTTTCAGATCGTGACC
>NW_010230583.1:5842-8453 GCF_000690775.1 Eurypyga helias
GACTTAAAGATGCCTGTGAATATGAATAAAGTTGCATTTAAAAACGGTAGAAAGAGAGAAAGAGAAAACAAGACTCATTCACATTCCGAGTCTGCTTTCTGTCTCACACGTATTACATTTCACAAAACAGATAGAAACAATAGAGCTTATTAAGAAAAACTTGTTTTGAATGGCAAATTAATCATAATGAAAATACACACGTTTTTACAAGTAGGTATTTTTTCACCAATTGAATATTTTAAACCTTTTTAAACTATGTACTTGTCTCTGCAAAATGTTTTTCTTTTAGCTCATTTTCACCATATCACCCTGCTATATATCTCTATTTAAAATGTTTAATTCGGTCAGCTCAGAGACCGTGGTAAGCACAGCACCTTGTCTGCGGCCAGACATTAACCAATAGGGGTGCCTACCCCTGCTCTTTACGAGCAGTGTCAGCGCTGCTTTCCAGGCTGAACAGGCTGATGCACGGATCTAAGAAGGCACACCATGGCTTCTTAGGCAGGGTAAAAAAGTGATTATTATATTCGAGAAGATATCTCAGCATTCGTCTTTGATGCAAATACCTTTGCAGTGCAGCATAAATCACCAAGATAGACATAATAATTTGTTACCTTTTTGGAAAATTATGTGAAATCAAGAAACAATCCAAGAATCTTTTAATGAAAAGTAAACGACCTAATGAAAGGTCGGTTCCTCCTTTCATCCTTATGTACAGTTAAAAAAAAAAATATTACAGATAATAACAAAGAAGAGCAAGCTTTTATCTCCATCCCCCACATGTCTAAATTCAGAAGTACAGAAAAAATAATCCCCTAAAAAAAGGGCAAAGGGGTTATCTTGAATTTTGCTTTGTGTTGTACAGCCGTTAAATCAGTATTCCCGATTTGCTCAAACTTGTGTATCTAGGATTATAAAATCTCTTAAAATGTAAAGCACTCGAATGTTGAGCATTAAGGTGAACTGCATTTTTCTACTTAGGTATTGCAGCGATCTGAGAATTTATTTTTACAGCCTGGGATGTCAGTATGCCACAGAAGCATGAAAATCTCACCATCTGTATGCTCATGGACAATCTCATCAAGTACACTCAACGACAGACTTAGAATAACAAAATTTAAACGCTCTTACTACCGCCTAGCCATACATGCACTCAGATCTATTTTAAACAGCGTTCAACCTGAGTTCTCATGCTGCTTACCTCAGGCCTATAACAGTTTAATCCCTTTCAGTGTTTGCTTACCCGCATGAATCCTGTCATAAAACAGGCACATGCCATTTGAAACAACACATTAAATTAAATAGGACGTTACACAGAGATACATATAACTTAATTTTGCCGAGTGCTGATCCATAACCCAGTGAAGGTTCAGGAGTCGAGCAGTGGCTTCACCTGGCAGCTTACCTAATATGCCGGGCAGTGTCCTTCTGGATATGTGTTACTTGTCAGTGCCAGGAAACAAGGATATGTGTTTTAGTTGGAACTCTGTTATAGCAGACACTACATAGTTTAGATTAACTCCTTTCAGTAGTACAGCATCAATGTGTTATTCCCTTAACATAAAACATACAGATTATGTAAATCTGTAATAAATACTATTTTGAAGTGTATAGTAATCAGAAATCTTTCAGGGCAGGATGGAATGGAAACTGAGAAATATTGGAGAGTAAACATTCCAACGCTCATTCCTCTGCTTCTCCCTGGCGGAGCGGAGCACTCGCTGGAGCTGGGCTGGTAACGCTCCAGCGCCGGGGTTTGCCCCACGTCCCGCAGAGCGGGCGCTCTCTGGGAAAGCTGGGGCCCAAGTGGTCCCGCGCAAGGCTTGGCTGCTCTCTGCAGCCCCTGCCGCACTGTGTGTAAACCGGAACGGTCGTTCCTGGCCCGAAGAGGGCCGGCCCTTTTTGTACCTTCTCACAGGGTGCAGACTGGGTACGTGTGGTCATTCAGGCTTGCAAGGTCAAAACAATCGAGAGGCAAAAGGCAGCAGCGAAGAAAGACCGTGCAACTTGCTTACAACGTGTTTAGCATTCCGGGCTCCAGTGACCGTGCAGAGCTAAGAGGGCAACGGAGCCCCTGGAGTCCGGCAGTAATTGGCACAGCTCTGCATTGCCCTCACCTTCGAGGGCCTGGGCTGGGCCTTCTCCCGGGGTTGTCTCTTAGCAGGCTGCGTTGCCTGCGCTGTCAGCCATCGTCTGTGCTCTTGCGGGGACGGGGGAGCCAGGGCGTCAGCATACCGCACCCACGGGGCTTGTACGAGGAGCTCCTCGCCTCTGCCCCTTGCAGGGACCCATACCGACGGGCTCCGGGAAGCCTGGGCACCAGGGCTGAGGTCTGAAATGACCACTGACACCCAGCAGCCTGCCAGATCCCCCGGGTGCTGCCCGCCACGCCGCGCGGTCCCACGGGACTCTGGGCCACCACCCATGCCGGGTGCGGTGCTGGCTGCTGCCGAGGGGCCCCACTGCCTTGGGCTTGCCCTGAGGACAGCGATAAGGAGGGATCGCAGCAGGCAGGCGGAGGGAAGGAGGGAGGAAAGGAAGAAAGGAAGGAAGAAAGGAAGGAAGGAAGGAGGCCGGGCTGATTAGCATGCAGAAGCGCTCGCAAGGCCGG
>NW_010230583.1:8534-10164 GCF_000690775.1 Eurypyga helias
TCTCAAAT
The DNA here is from genome assembly GCF_000690775.1 of Eurypyga helias. NCBI lineage: Eukaryota > Metazoa > Chordata > Aves > Eurypygiformes > Eurypygidae > Eurypyga > Eurypyga helias. The sequence goes on from NW_010230583.1 coordinate 8,543, forward strand.
GAGACGGATAATTAGCTGCCCCGCACGAATGGCGCACTCTTCTCACCCCTGATTGCTATCACCTTCTTGCTCCTGGCAGTTTTGACACCTCGTAATCAGCCTGCTGCTTTTTCTCTTTTCTTCCCCTATTTCTGATTTTTTTTCTCCCCCTTCCTTCAGTTTTGGTTGTGGTGTTTTTTTTTTTTTTTAATGCAATCCCGGTTGCCATTTGGATTGAGACTCCTCTGTTGAGTTAACCTTGTATGATTGCAGGGGAAAGGGGAATGTACGGCAGAGAGGAAAAGAAATCACCTCCTCTGAGTCTCATCTGCTGATTGAACCATGGGTGGGGGTAGGAGTATCTCGGCTTGATCCTCTCGTGCTTTTGTTTGGAAGGGGGAACAGCCTCTCCTGAGCATCCTCTGAATTAACATTATCTCGGACGGGGGAAGGATCATGTGTACAGCGACTCCTCCGCTCAGTTAACGCAGAAAAGACTGCATTTCTTTTGAGTTGTCTGTTTAGTTAAATTCAGCAATATGAGGAGGGGATTTTAAAAGGAAGTTCACACGGCCAGAAAGCTTTCTTCCTCCCGGGTAGGCAGGGAGGGAAGGCAACTTCTCCTGGGGCCTCTTAGAGTGAGTTCACTGTGTTTCACGGGAGTGGGAAGAGAGCTCCGATGGGAGTGCGAGATGGTCGAGGGAACTTCCTCCCTGCAGATTCCAGAGAAATACGAGATCTCAGCTAATGCTCTGGTGATTTCTGCGAGATCTTAAAAAACAGGGGACTCGTGGAATCTGTCATAGGAGCGTTTTCCTCTCCCCTAACAAGCACTGACAGTCTAATTACTGGAGCTACGAGCAGCTGTCGAGTTAGCCAGAGAGACAGAGGAGCTACATGTGTTCTACCCGGCCGCCGGCACTGAGCCCTTGCACCAGGCAGCCGCAGCGCCACAGCATGTCCCCGAAACCTCCCAGATAGGAAAGGGAGCGGTTTGCTTCCTTGCTTTCCAGTCATAACGGAGTTCCCGCGAATGCTGGCCGTGAGCGTGGGGTTCGCGCGTCGCGGGGCGACGGGACAAGCGAAGCCGAACCGGCCCTTGGAAAGTAGCTTCAGCCCCGGTGCCGCCCCGGGAGAGGAGAGATTCGGTAGTACACCTTAGCACGAGCCTGCTGCTCTTTCTTTCACGTTCCACTCCCGTCACCCAGGTTTCTTATTTTTTTAATGAAATCCCACTTCCCATTTGCATTCAACCTCCTCTGCTGAGCTGAGCTTGTGTGGTAAGGGGAGCCGGAGGAATACTGAGCCTCCTCTGGTGAGTGCAATAAAGCAGATGTCCCTGCTGGCAGCAGCAGCCTCCTCCAGGAAAGCCGTAGAGTGGGGCCCAACGCAGGGACCGCACTCACCTCCCACTTCAAGTCGCTCACAACTGCTTCGCGTGAGATTTATTTATTTTTAGCTCAGAGCGGTGCCCCTCGCAGAGGTCCGATCGGCGAGCCTATCCGGACGCCTCAGGCAGCAATAGTTTCAAGCACACAAAATTAAACAGCTTCCTAAGGCGCCACGCTAGGCAGGAGCTCTCATAGCGGGAGATGGATGGGTTCTGCTGGTGGACGGGGGCTTTGGACACCCGTGCTCCCCGC
>NW_010230584.1:0-283 GCF_000690775.1 Eurypyga helias
GGAATCTCGACTTGAGGTGGGGGTGTCTACGCTATCCCCCCGGGTATGCAGACCCGGTCTCCTGTCCTCATACGCCGCCTGCGATTATCGCCGTTCATTTCGTTATCGGTGTTACCGTTTGCGACGGCGGGGGGGGGGTCGCCTCCCGAGGCGAGAGGGGAGCGGGGGCAAACTTCTCCCAAAAGCCTGGAAGGGGTCATCACAGGCTTCCTTTTCCCCTCTTGCCTTCTCTATCGCGATTCCGCCTTGGAGCGGCTGAGCGGGAGGCGACAGCGGCGGATCC
>NW_010230584.1:436-2948 GCF_000690775.1 Eurypyga helias
CGAGCAGCTGAGGAAAGCGGCCAAGTTTCGACCACCCCAACCCACCCTCACGGCCCTTAGGCACTGAAATGTTGTAGGAGAGAGGCCACGAGGAGTAAGATAACCTTGGTGCGCTCAAAAAACACCACAAAGAAAACCACCCCCAACGCGGATCCATTCCCTCCTCCCGTCTCTCCGCATCCCACTGAAACTTGCAGCCGTGTAAGTACCAGGAACACAGGGTATGGTTATACAACCGCCTCTCCTAACAAAATTTAGGCAGCAAAGGAGGGTTTTTAAAGTACTTTTCGGTAGATTTCCCCCGCGTTGTTTGGTTTAGAGAGAAGCTCTAAGTATTTTTTTTTTTAATCGTGTTTTATTATATTAAGCGGAAAGCAGAGAGGGCATTTGGAATAGAGGTGGTCCCATCTGGAAAACCCCGGAGCTCATTTAGATCACATCACTTCGGGCTTTTGTCTCTGCTCTTGAATAACCCAGCTAGACACAACAAAAGGGCAGAGATCTACGTGGAGGCTTTTCCTTTTTTTTTTTTTTTTTTCCAGTGGCAAGAGGACGCTCGGAAAAACGCATCTATGATTATAATAACGGGAGGGAAAAAGACTCAACGCGATCTTCTCCCATCTCTCCAAAGGCACCGGGAGAGTTCAGGGATGGGGCATTTCTGAGGAGTTTGATATGCCTCCGGTAGCTGAAAACCAGCACGGCGGCTGAAGAGTAGGAACCGTGAACGGCATCTTTTGTCTCAGGGAGCTGTCTTAACTTCTCAATTTAACATGCTCCGAGCCATCAAAACCCGAAGTGGTTCTTGCCGAAGGTACGTGCAGACCTTAGTCCAGGAGATACGGATACCCCCACCGCAGCACCCCAGTATCATCCTCCCAACTAGAAACTTGCCCCACCCAAAAAAAAAAAAAAAAAGTAAGCTATTTTAGATTTTATTTCATCGTACGAAAAGAAAAACGCGAGGAAGGTTGTTTCTGCCCTGCCTGGAGATGGGGTGGCAGGGAGGAAAAAAGCTCCAAGTTTAGATGTGAGTGAATGAACCCCCCGAGGGGGTGGGGTGGGGGAATCCCAAACGAAAAACACCTCAGCTATTGATTTTTCTTTCAAGCGCATAAATTAAATCCCCCCTCCCCTGCACATCTTCCATTGCCAACGTGCCTGCTTCGAAGTATTTAAACGAGCAACAAACTTCCACGGCAGAGAAGCGAGGCCCCGGCCGGGCTGCGGTGGGGACTACAGAGCCCAAACTTCCGAGGGAAGCGTGACGCTGTCGGGCGAAAACTCATCACGTCAGTAAACAATTCAATTTTTGCGTCTTTCAGAACCCAGCAACCTTGGGTGTCTTAGAAAGCAGATTGTACAAACAGGCAATTAAGATGAGCACTGAGACTTTCAGAGGAGATATAATGAACCAGCTTTAATTACTATCTTGAAATTAAAAATGTAATATACAGATTTAAATTTATTTTCACCTAAATTGTGTATAAAATTATATGGCCTTTTTTTTTTCCCAGGCTAGGAAACGAATTGCCACCAAGCTTGCCACTAAAAAGTCTGAAGTACTTTCCAAACCCTGTTCCCCAACACACAGTAATAATGATACATTTATCATTACTGATGACCACCCACTGGTTTATTATTGCTTTGTTGCAACTATTACAATCAAGAGATTTCTTTATTTACTGTTAACATTCACTTAAAGATGAATGTTAATGACTCTTCTGAATTCACCAAAGAGTTTTCCGTTATATTTCAGGAGTAGTTACGGTTTGAGTTTCAGAAAATGACATAAAAGGAAAAGTGCTGGGTGGTGGTGGTTTGACTTTTTTTTTTTTTTCCCCCTTTTGCTTCTTAAAAGGCTGTTTGAGAGGATTTATCTGAGTCGGATTTTCAACAAAGAGTTGCAAAAGCTTTGGCATAATGCACGTACTTGACTGTAGCTAATTACGTGAGTATTTTATTACAGGAGATTCATTCATTATTGATAAATGTTTGCAGTAACTTCCTGCTATGTAGAGTTGTATTTTATGAGGAATAAACAACCTATGGGGATTGGGATTGTTTGGCTTTTACGCTCCTGCACTCTTTGACAGTTCACTTTCCCCACTTTGGGATCCTCACCTTCTCCCTCTCTACACCCAAATGCGACTTCTCTCCTCTTCCATCACCGCGTCTCCCCCCTTCCCTCCATGATTTCGGGAGTATGGCTCTGGGCTCCTGCCGTGGGCAGGAGCTGTGCAACAAGCGGGCAGCCCGTCGAGGAGGGGCTTGGGGGGGTGAAAGGGCTCTCCCAAGGGCTCCCCGCTTTGCCCCCAGCTCTCAGACCCCCGAAACCTTGGGAGTCCAGTCGATAAATAATAATAGCGGTTTTTTAAAATCTATCGCTTCCCCCGACTTTTACACCTCGGAGACACTGACAAAGCGGAGTAGATGCTTCCCTCCGGACTGGTAGCCGCCTCTTATCCCATCTTTCCCCCAAAACTCAGCCGCTTCCCAGGCGAGGAGGGTC
>NW_010230585.1:0-1098 GCF_000690775.1 Eurypyga helias
GTGCCCAGCCTGATGGGGACACGGGGCTCCTGGTGCAAAGAGGGGAAGGGTCTGAGCAGACTGGCAGACTTTTTGCGGGGCTCTGTGCTGTTTTCAGCCACCCCTGGCTCTGCTCCTGGCATGGATCTGGTGCAGCCTCAAGGTTGCACTGCAGGTAATGGGACCAGCATGAGGGCTGTGATCTCTCCAGCAAGGTCAACACCGTGCCCTTCACCCACAGCTTACTTTAATTTGCCCCAATTAGCATAGCAATTACAGCACATTCCTACAATGAGGCCAGTGGCCCTGGTGGGACCTGAGCTTGGGCTGTACTTGCCCCTCCCAGCTCCACTGGGATCTCTCCTGCGGCATCAAGGAGAGACCTGAGTACCCGCAGCCCCTCTCACAGCCGAGCCTGCCCCTGCCCCTTCACAAGCACCCACACGCTGCCCTTGTGTGGGGGCAGCGGCCGGCGCACGGACCCTTCCCATGGGATGCCAGTGGGTGTAACAACCCATGGCTGGGCTGTGAGGCTCCAGCTCGGGCAGGGGGTGCGCACCTCCATGTCCTGAGCTGGTGCTGCATCTGTTTGGGATGGGGACCCTCACTGCAGGGACCCGTACCTACTGACCAGCCCCAAGCACGGCCAGCAGCTCGAGCATCCTTCCTCCCACTCCTCCCGAGGGGACAGGCAGCAGCCGTACCCCCCTCCCACTAGCTGGCACAGGGCCCTGCAGACCCAGTGCCCCTTCCCGGTGGGTGGCTGGATGTGGGGGACACCCTATGCCAGGAGGAGAGGGCTTGGCAGAGGCGGTTCATTGGAGGGAGTGGGCCGGGGGCTCGGGAGCGCAGAGGCATGTCGGGCGCTGCCTCCCTGGCCGCCCACAGCTCACCCACACACAGGGCTCTGCCTGTTCGTGTTGTGCTGCTGCCAGGCAGTCGGTACGTGCCGGATGATAGGGCTCGGTGGCCATAAATGGTGCGGGAGCGTGAGGAGGGCTGACTGCTGGCGCAGGAGAGACGGTTATCGGGCGCCCTGCACAGCACTGATAGCACTGAGTGCTACAGATCTGCTGCAGCTGCTGCGCTGGATTAGTGCCGATAACAGAGGGGCCCTCG
>NW_010230585.1:1129-3234 GCF_000690775.1 Eurypyga helias
GCTAGCTGACGGATGCACATCCCCATCGCGAACCCCGTGCAGATCCCTCCTATTCAGCCCTTCCAGAGCCTGACCTGATTTGGATGCAACCTCCAACCCTGCCCACCCTTGCTGCCAGCAATGGGGGCAGGCAGCTCAGCGGCCCCAGGCCAGCTCCTCGAGGCACCAGGGTCCCCCAGATCCTACCGCAGCCCCTTGCCCCAGTTTGTGCTGTGGAGGTGCCCAGGAACGGCCGGTGCTGCCTTGGGGAGCCGGCTCCCATCACCCCTGCGGAGGGAGCGGCCCCCAGCACTGCGCTCAGCCCCATGGACGCGGGGAGCGCGTTTCCAGAACCCGAATTTATTCATCCTAACAAGTGGCATCCCGTGATCGTTCACATCCTTCCCTCCCCTTCCATGTCTTGTCGTTCCGAAGCGAACGTGTTTTATCTGAACACTGGAGGGTTTAATTTCCCTCGCCTGCAGCTGCCGCTGCCATTGTGCGGCACGGGGCTGTGCTGCCACGCCGCGCTGGAGCGTGCCGCTGGCTCCCTGTGCCCAGACAAGCCCCCTCGTTTGCTGAGGCACGTAATTCTGCATAATTACCAGGTCTTAGAAACACACACAAAGAACCCAACAGCTGGTGATAGAGTAACTCCTAGTTGCACATTTTGCTATGTCCTTTATCTATTTGCTGCCGAGGCTGCCAGCGCAAAATCAGTGTCATTACCCGACAGGAGGGTGTTGTACGTGCAGGAGGAGATGCAATACAGCACATGCCACCGCTAGATGAACAGCATTAATTGGCTCTTACAGCATATTAATGATGCCTTTATGTTTTTTAACACATCATTCATCAGTTTTTTACTGTTTATCTTCCCCATATTTGACTACTATCATAGAGGCAGCTCAGTGACATCCCGTGGAGCATACAAAGGAATTTTGCCTGGTTCACAACTGCCCCCGCCCTAAGCCCCATCACCCCAGCCAAGGCACGTGGGAGCCCCCTCCCAGGGGCCAAGGTTAGCTCAGGGGTGCGAGCTCGCCCCACACATGCTCCCCTCCCACACCAGGCAGCCCCAGCACTTGCTACAGGCAACATTTCTCACGCTGCGCCCCGCAGACTCAGCCCACGTCACTCATCACACACAAGCCATCCACCCTCACGCCTTTTCTGTTTTGGGGTACCGCCACAAGCCCCTGGAAAAGTGCTTTTGAGCATGGGACCACCCTGCCTGCGATGGTAAAAGGCTCTGACACGCAGGCCAGAGCTCCCAGAGCAGCTTCGAAATGCACGAGCCGTGTTGCTGCCTGCCTGGCTGTGTTGCCAGCGCTACCAAAACCGAGCATCTCCCAGCTCCGGCACCACCAAAGTCTTGGCCCTCTGCTCTCCCGCAGCCAGCCAACGCTGGGGCCCTGCTCAGCCGCAGATGCTGTTTCCAGCCCTCTGCTCAGCTTTTGGCTCCTTGTATTTAGTGCAGCAGAGTTCACTTTTTTGCCAAGCTAAGCACAGAGCACACATATGGTCTTTGTTTTTCTTACTCAATTCCCAAAATTCGCACACTTCCGCTTGCTAAAACTTCTCTCCGCGCGAGTTAACCGTCAGGATTGGCGGTGTCCTTGCTAGGAAAACAAACACGGCATTCTGGAGTGCAAATGAGCCCAGTTCTCCTCCAAGGAAGCATATGCTTTGCGAAATGCCACAGGTTTTTTGGGTTGTTTCAAGCTGGCCCACCCACTTTTTCGTGAAGCTGAAATAAAGTGAGAAGAGCAAACATCGCAGCGGCTTTGCCGTTTTCCCCGCTTGCGCCTTCAGACCGCAGCGTTCAAGGCACGAAGGCGACTCTCCCTGCCGCCCCCCCTCCCCGTCCATGCCGAATCCAGCTGTGCTGTTGCACAAAGGCAGCGGGAAAATAACAGCTGCCCGATGAGCCACGCCGCCGGGCAGAAATCTCCCCGTTTGCTCCCCATTAGTGACCCAGAGTTTGCAGTCACCCAGCCGGACAAACCATGGAAACGGGCAGCTCAGTGCGCTTTGGGTGTGATTTCAATCAAATCGTGGGTTTTTCCTGTTAGAACCGCAAGATGTGCCTTATTATGGAGAGAGGCAGAGCGGCACAGAAGCGG